>NC_053155.1:76096952-76131952 GCF_016835505.1 Polypterus senegalus
AGAGCGCACAGGCTGTAATAACTGAAAGCAGATCATTTCCATGTGGGTGCCTGAGGCCTCAAGCAGTACAAGATCCTTCTTAATAATCCTTCTTATTGTTTAATGAAATACGACTTTCCTTAGAAACTAAACATACTTTTATGGTTAGGAGCGTCCTAGCACATTCCCTAGACACACACTAGAGTGTGTAATACGTCTTTTCAATACACTGAGGAAAAGTATCAGGATTTGTTGGCGCCATCTATTGGAATAGATTAGAAAAGTCAAATTTGTCAATTAATGTTAATCAGCATTGATGTTGCCGTGATGGTAATTAATCAGACAATTCATTAAGGCTCCCACTTTATTTTCCACATCTTTCTCTATAGGTGGAGTTCCTGGCCATTAGCTTTGCATCAACATAACTGAAGCACATCCATTTTTAAGAAACAGAGCAGTACAATTAAACACAAGGATTACAGAAATAAGATAATGGCTTATAACTCAATATAAGAGACGAGACAGGTCATAAAAACACATTTTTAAGCTTTTTGAAGTTAATCTCCAATTTACAAGCTTTTTCATTTAGTGTTTTGCTTTTGGAATGTCATCGTCAGCCTCGGGTGAAAGAAATCTAAAACCATTAGACTGGTTACGCAGTAACAGGCAAAAATGACAAAGTACGTCTTTGACAGGCAGTTTGTAGCTTCTTAGAATTCACAGGCCAAAGTATATGAACCGCAAACAAATGCTCTAAATTATTGTATAACAAAAACACAAAACAAATATCTAGTGTCACTGCACTGTGCCGAGTCCCCAGAAATCACACAAGCTGCACAACAATAAACTGGGGTTGGGGTTGAAAATCAAGGGGATAGAAAATGAAGTTAAAAATAGCAATAACAAAAACAGTTGAAACTCTGTATATTGGGGAATGTAATTATTAGGATCACCGCTTGACTGCTCAGCCATCTTCAAGTTTTATATGCCAGAGAGATCTGCCTGACGAATCGCTACTCACATTAGCCTGGCACGGCCTACCACAAACACGCTTTGTCCATTGTGTGGTGGTGTCTTCTTCAGCTTGCTTTTAAGCTTCTGTCTCCTGCCATTTTGTATAGAAAGTGTGATTCTTTCTGGCAATAGAATTAAGTGCCAAGATTCCATTCTTGAAGTATGGCTCCTTCTCCCAGATTGGATATGGCCTCTCAAACATATAACTTGAGCTTGGACCTGGAGATCTTAGAGTAGTTGTAAGACTCTTCTGAAAGCAGCTCCTCAGTCCAAAGTGCTTTCTTGCTCCCAAGAGAGTGGCTCAGTGTCCTTTTCCATGAGACTGAAGAGATGAATGAATGTAGTGTTACTGTTAAGTGCAGCCTCTGATGATTGGATCAAGGTCCATTTTACTTGCAGAGCCAGCACATGTTTATGGGTATATTATTTTGTTGATCAGGATGAAAAGGGTTTTGTTTGCGTTTGCAAAAATCAGTTGTCCTTTTAGGAATCCCTGCAGACTTGGTAACTCACTTCTGATTAACAACTCTTACTATCACATGAAGCTCATGTTCGTTATTCGCTCAGCTACAGGAGAGATGGAGTATGTGGGGTACAGCAAATGGCTCTCTGCTTTTTTGTTAAGTTGCTTCTTTTCCAGAGAGAGTACCTTCTGTCTCAAGGACACCCCAGCAATATGTGACAATGCCAACTGTATCCTGCACCCAAATACTTGCAAACCAAAACCTATTGCTTCTACATTCCCAAAGATGGCACATCACGAATATCCACACAATTGCGGAGATTCCAATACAAACTGCTCTGTCCATTTTTGAATAGACGGTTTGGGTTGGTTTTGGTTTTCAGTGTTGCCGTGCAGAGAGACCTTAAAATGAAACGTTTACTTTGCAAGCATTGTTAAGTAAAAAGAAAGAACTTCGGCACACAAACAAGTGCACTGACTGCACAGAACAGCAGCAGTCGATTATTAACTGAAATCAGAAGATGAAAAGTAAGCCAAAATTCACAGTCAGGATCAAGCAAAAGATAAAATCGGAAAAATAAATAGAATGAAGCAAACAACACCAAAGAGGCAAAGACTAAGAGGTAAACAGTGAGTGATGGCCGAGTTCAGAGCCAAAGAAATCTAACCGAGGGCTTACTTGAATTTAACTAGCACCAAGAATTATTTTGTTTGAAATATTCATAAACTTGGATAAACTAGAAAGTCCAAGGGGCCAACCTTTATTCCCCTTTGACGTTTGATATCACACAGTTCATGACCCCTGACAACCACATAGCAACTATCAATAATGTCCCTAAAAAGCAATGCTAACACGAAGAACAAGATGGCACTGCAGGACAAGACAAAGGACAGCTAATCTCAGTAAAGATGCATTAAAGTAACAAATCATCATACTCCTTTGTCTCTAAACCCTCAAAACAATATATACATTTTTTTTTTAAAGTTCCGGGAACAAGAATCAAATTAGAAAGAAGAAGAAGAAGAAACCTCATCTGAAATCCCTCGTTATATGCGGCTGCAATATTCACATATATTAATTACTTCGTGACTGGCTAAAATTTAGCTTTTGTGAGAAATTCAGATCTGCCCAAAACGGCAACTGACAAAAAGAAAGCAGCGTTGATGATATTAAAATATCAAACTGGGGCTGAAATGAAGTGCAATGAATTTTTTTTCCCTGTGGTTAATTAACATGAAAGAACTGAAATATTTTATAAATGATTAGCATGTTTCACAGTGTATTAAATAATTTATGGTGATAATAATTTATTGGTAATGACATCTAATGATATGAGCCACATAAGGTGAATAGACATACTATATATGTGACTCATTTGCGCACATTCAAATGATATATGAAGAGTGATAAAAAATATTTGACCCTGAACCTCAAATGGAAATTCTATTTTGTAAGCTGATAAATGTTAGCTCATGTGTACTACAATATTGAGGTTTATGGTTTAATGTTTCTAGTATCAGGATTCAGTTAACATGGAGAGCAGAATCCTCTAAACCAAGTTTTGTGCTCGGACTGAATTTCTAGCTCTAGAGAACAATACGCCTTTGGAATAAAGGAATGAAGGAAAAAAAAAAAAAAAAGGGAAAAAAAAAAAATTTGGGCCAAAGATTGGGTAAATGGACTGATGCAGAGTTACCTACTGATCTCGCCCAAGGAGACAGATGGGTAAATAAATTAATGAAGATAGCAATAATGATCAGAATTGGAGAATGCAGGCAATGGACAGGCACCACAACACAGTAGGCTGAGTGTGTACATACAGATACTTTATACAGGTAGAGAGGAGGGAGAGGGTTTAAGTTTTGCGGAGGTTTGGTGAGCGTGGTCAGGTAAAGGAGTAGAAGGGGGGGTGGGGGAAAGGGGAAGGGGGACAAAAGCTTGGCTCGAGGGCTGACTTTCAATAGATCGCAGCGAGGGAGCTGCTCTGCTACGTACGACACCCCGACCCAGAATCAGGTCGTCTACGAATGATTTAGCACCGGGTTCCCCACGAACGTGCGGTGCGAAAGAGGAAGAGGGAGCGGCTACTCATCCGGGCCGCTCCCCCCCCGTCTCGAATGGCCCTCCGCGCCGGTCCGCCCCCACGGGAGGGCGGCCTCCGGCTATCCCTGGCCCACCGAGGCTCCGCGGTGCTAGGGTATCATCACGTTTAGGAGGGATTCTGACTTAGAGGCGTTCAGTCATAATCCCGCAGATGGTAGCTTCGCACCATTGGCTCCTCAGCCAAGCACATACATATTTACTTTTGCTTAGTCAATATACGCTGATGTTTCAGTCAAGAGAAGGACTAAAGAATTCCATCATGGCAGGGTTGGTCTCAAAGATTACCCAAGTTCTGACCAATGTTCTGCATCTTTGCCATCATAGAATTAATCAGAATGGAGAATGAAAGAATGTTGATGTATAAAATATTATTAGGGTTCATTGTGGGTCACTTCAAATCATACTCATGTAAAAGTATACATAAGCAAGATGGGTGTATATTGTTGGGTCAGAATGTTGTCTACTGAAAGGAAGCATCACCACATGAAAACTTCCAAAAAGTAGCTCAAAATAATGAACTTGGACCAAGAGAATTTAAGAAGTAATTTATAATAAAAAGAAACTTAAATACATCACTATGTCACAGAGTCCAAACAACACTTCAAAGGGAATCATTGTAATTCTCCATTACGATAAAAAAATGGTGAAAAAAACAATAATTACATATTGATATTATTGTGCTGTTTTTATTGAATACATGGTTCAAAATGTCCACATAATCAATCAGTTTTACACCGACTTGCTTTGGTATTTTCTTTTTATTGGGAGAATGATATAAACTGCAAAAATTATCAGTCAATTTTTGATCCAGCAGGTCTAAAGTTTAGTTTTATTAAATCAGCATATAACTTAGAGGAGTTATCTTTGACCCAGTATGTCTTTTAAAATACACATTACACCACTATCTAAAACCTGTTTTCCCCAGCTTGAAAATATTAAGCCAATTTTCAAATAAGCAGACGTAGAAATTAATTTACTGTCTTCTTTCAGGCAGAACTGGCATTATTCACAGATTTTAAATCCATTCAATCTGTAGCTTTCAGTTAATTCAAAATACTGCTATAAGAATTCACTGGTCTACAAAAAATATTTTTTGTTTGCTACTGGAAGCATGTCTTTATTAAGTTTTTAATACTGATTTAATATATGCAATCGGAATTAAGCTAGCACATCAGGTTTTTTGAAATACACATCATAGACGTTTTGACACTTTTGAATATCAGTATATCAATATGATATCTGGTGTTTTGGACTATGTCCCACCAAAATTGTTTTGATGCGTTTATTCTGAAAACAAGCCAGAAGACGATACCAGAGACACGTAAAGCATATTTATGTCAATTTACCTCAAAAAAATGTTGGAGGCACTCGCTTTTGCGCTTGTACTGCACATTCGTCTCTCTTTGCAAGAACCAACAGTAGTCACCGATCATGCTCAGAGTGAATTTTCCCCGATATCAGCTTTCCATCACCTTTACATCTTGATGAAATCTTTCACTATGCTCATCTCTGACATCACTTAGATTTGGTGGAAAAAAGTTGAGAATGTAAAAAAATGTGTCTTTAGTGACATTCTGGCTCCTGTAAGCTACTATACTTTCAGCATATTCTCCACAAACTAATTCTCTGCTCTGTGACTGTCAAGAAAATTCTGGACAACCTGCATGAATGAGGGTGCTGATTCAGTTGACTTCAGTTTCCTTTTGAACTCATTGTCAAGCATCAGTTCATGTATTTCAGGGCCAACAAAAACACCTTCCTTAATTTTGACTTCACTTTTCTCGAGACCAAACTTATTTCTTAAATACTGAAATGCGTCGCCTTTACTGTTCTGTCACCCTAGTTGTCCAAGACCTGGAACATCATAACAAAAAAATGGGACGTGCTGGACGAAAACGGTTTTCAGATTTGGAGTCAGCAAGTGAAATTTGTTAAAGTACAGATGAAAGAATCCCAGTAGCAAAATGCTTGTTGACCAGTGGCATCAGTCCAAGAACTAGAAAGTACAGTCACATAACAGCCATTTTTCTAATCCTTTCACTGGCTTCTAGTTAAGCGTTGGGTTGATTTCAAAATTCTCTTTTTAACACATAAAACCTTAAATAGCCGAACCTACTTACTTAATTGAACTTATTAATACATACATACCAGAGTGTATGTTAACGTGTCAAGATGAGAGTCTACTGAAGATTCTTCTTCTTCTTTCGGCTGCTCCCTTTAGGGGTTGCCACAGTGGATCATCTTCTTCCATATCTTTCTGTCCTCTGCATCTTGTTCTGTTACACCCATCACCTGCATGTCCTCTCTTACCACATCCATAAACCTTTGCTTAGGTCTTCCCTTTTTCCTCTTCCCTGGTAGCTCTATCCTTAGCATCCTTCTCCCAATATACCCAGCATCTCTCCTCTGCACATGTCCAAACCAACGCAATCTCGCCTCTCTGATTTTGTCTCCTAACCGTCCAACCTGAGCTGACCCTCTAATGTACTCATTTCTAGTCCTGTTCATCCTCGTCACACCCAGTGCAAATCTACTGAAGATTAGAAAGATTAATTCAATAAAAGAGGGAGGTTAAGCTTTTAGATCCAGGGCCTCAATGCTATGGAACGATCTGCTGGCTTATATAAGAGATGCCTCTTTGGCCCAAGCTGAAGACTTACTACTTTGGCTTAGCATTTCCAGCTGCCGACAGGAATTTTTGCTTTTCTTTTCCCCATCATAATTTGTCTAAATTATGTAAATGGCAACATTAATGGACATCTATTGTTAGCATCTTTTCAGTTTAAAATGGCTTTGTTTTACTGTAAACTCACCAGTATCTTTATGTGTGTATTGTATGTAAAGTTTTTAATTATATTTAAACTGTGAACTTGTACAGTGCACTCAGGGAAGTGCGCTATATTAAAAAAAAAGAACCTGAAACAATTGTTCAGGGTCTCAAACTGATATCCCCGTTTTCTGCAAAGTCTAAAATGCATTACATTTTCTCATTATTAGCACATTTACAGTAAACACATTTTCATATTGTTTATCAGAATTCTCTGTAGTTCAAGAAAATGCTTCTAACCTTGATGCATACATGGTACTCTTTCGACTAACACCGTTACCCACCACTATCATCATACAATTAGTTTTAAGTACCTCTTATGCCTCTCATTTCTGCCTTCTAGTTTCATTTCTATTTTCTTTGTCCTGAAAACTGCCAGTGATTGCTGCCAGTGATTGCTTCTACTCCTACCTACCCTAATGTTAAACACCTAACCAGATTTTAAATTGTAATGTGCATTTGTGTTCTAAGAAAACAAAGTTTACATCAAGAGGAATGATTAAATTATGAAAAAATACAATTAATATTTTGCATAACAAAACAAGTATATGTGATTGCGTCCCAAGGATGAACAACTTTTCTCTGGTTCGCCCAGAGACATTGGGCAGTGCAACACACAGCTTCTCTCCAAACAGCCAATTGTTTCTGGTAGCACAACATCTACAAAGGCAGCTGCAACTGCTGCTAAACTGGTTCTAATTAATTCTATCTTCAACTAACTCTACAAATGTACAGTATGATAGGAAACTAAGCAAAAGAGTGTGTGCAATTTCTGAGCCTCTATTCTTTCACATTAAAAAACTTTTTAAAAAGACACTCCCTCACACATTAGGTTACCTGTATTTGTTGTGATCAATAGCAGAACTATCTTTGCCAGACATCTTTTACAATATTTGACAGTTTGTGCTGGAAATCCAGTGCCATCGATTCCCGAATTCAACTGAATACTGGCTGCTCGAGAGAGTGCTGCCTGTTGTGCAGCACCATGTTTGCTGTATTTTCATGGACTGAAGTTTTCTTAGCTTTTACCAACCCTTTATAGACTTTGAAGTAAAGTGTGTGTGTTATATCCTTTGGGAGTGCTAATTCACCAGTCACAATAAGCTCCAAGAGCACTTAAAACAAAATGCCCATTAGAAGGGGATATCACTTGTCAAACCGTGTCAAGCAATAAAGGCAAACACAAATAAAAAACACGAATCTGAAACTCAGCTGGGGAGGAACACTTGCTGAGACACGACAGTGAAACTGCAACCACACTTGGAGCAGACTGTTTCTTTCTCTCTCACTCACATTCACATACACACGCACGCATACACTGGTTTTTAGCAGCAGAAGTATGGTAATTTGGTTTGTCCTTTAGTTAAATTTATGTTACGTTGCACTAATTGGCACTTACTGTAAACCACATATCAAAGGACAAACACCTCTTGCTGAGATATCAACTGGTATTCATCATACTAGACATAAAGTGTTCCACCCCTTAGGATACTGAATCTGTAGAATGGGGTCAGCATGTGGGACTATGGCCACTACATTCTGTCTATGAGCAGGTACGACAAACAGTGCATTATAATGGTGCTAAAATAAGTATTTATTGTACTTACATGATAACTGGTTGGTTGTAGCATGTATGTTAATCTACTCAAATGATCCTGGATGAGTACTCAAATGTCACAGGCGAGCAATATCTTAGGTCAGGAGAGCAAGGCTGAGAGAGAGACATAAAATGATACTCCCCAACCCTCATCCCTCAAATCAAGTTGCAGTAGTAGTCAAGGGTCTACTTGATCAGCTGAGCAAGAGACACATAATTAAAAAAAAAAAAAAAAAAATATTTACTTCCAACCCCGAGGCCCCAGGTCCATAGCTGGAAGGGGATGGAACCTTGAGCCATTTCTCAATGGTGACAGTCAGGCAGTTTTGCAAGTTAAATAAATTAACACATACAAACTTTCCTAAATTAACTGAACATACTAAGACAATTAAGAATGTAAGAATGAGATCAGACAATTTATTTTGTTGAATTTTCACAAACAGAAAATATTTCCATGTACAGAGGCAATGACAAAAATAGGAACAGCAAAATTAACTGTGCAAAAATCAAATTTAACATGCAAAAGAAATGCAATATTTCATCAAACCCTCAACATTTTATGGAAATAAAAATGCTTCCAGCTTTACCCTCCGATCGAATCAAATAAAACTTTAGGAACAGTTAAGGTCCACTCTATACTGTACTGAATTCATCCAGCTGACATGTCCCTAATAAGACCAGAAAGAAAAAGACTAGAAAATACCCAGCAATCTCCTACAGTGGCATGCACATCCCAGACAGACATCCAGTGACTGAAGAGGTTCACTTAGTGTAAAGGTGATGCAATATGGTTTGAATGAGCCAGTCAAGCTAAAAGGATTGTTTAAAAAGGAGGTCTTTGAATTGTACTTTAACAGCAATCTGTTAAATCTCAACCTGAGAAGCAGAAGTTCCTGATGTTAGACAAAGAAGCACAATAACTGTGGGCCACATAGGCCAATTTTTTCAATGTTCTTATTTATATTTACTTTTAAATTTACTGTGCATGGGAGTGGCACCTATCACCGAACAGTCTCAGAAAACTCAGACACTGTTATCTGCACTCACCAAAATGTGATTGTTCTCAAAGATAAGTGAATGCAGAAAAGTTTCAAAGGTGTCTGTAAAGAGAACATCTGTCTATAGAAATTGCTGGACTGGGATTAGCTAGACCATAGACGTTATTGCTAAGTCAAAACATTTATAAATTAATAAAACCATTCCCTTTTTAGTTACAGTCTTTGACTTACTTTTATTTTAAATATATAAAAATATTTCTAGCAACATTCATTTGTGTTTTATCTTGTTGTATACATTATTTACAGATTACACAAATGCATCAAGTGATGCCAGCATGATTGAATAATGGAAATGAGTTGCATAGATTTCAAAAAAATGGAGATAATGAGTTGTTGTCTCCTTTTTAACACACACACCAGAACCTACAGAATGTGCAAATTAAACAATGAATTAGGTAAAATTCAAATATAATTTTTTTTTTCAACAATCAACAGTACAATAATCCAAAATTAAAGCACAGCTCCTTTCAAGCAAGCCCAATGGAGCAACAATTACTGTAAATAATATGCCATAAACCACACCTCATTGATGAAATAAATATGTGACATTTAAGAAATTAGTATTTCAATTTAGATCATGAAAAATAGATTTAAAATAATAATAAAAAATATAAGCAAATAATTTCTTAGGGTTTGTATAATTCAGATTTACCACTGAATTACACTTCTTGAAAATACTGAATGTAAATGCCAAGTAACAAAAAGGAAAAACACTCAAATTTAAATACAGTATATCCCAAAAAATATATAAAATAAAATAAAATAAAATAAAATGACTGAAAGAGCTTGCTGTGATGAGTTGGGATCTCTGATAGGGTTAATTTATGAGTTTTAAGATGTTTTATTCTAAAAATGAAGCAAACACTCTATAAGACAAGTGAACAATAAGGCCCTGAGTGGAGCTCAGTCAATAATGATAAAATACAAATAGAAACACGTTATAAATCACTGCATTCATAACTTTAAAACAATTAATTCCCTTTCAATCCTATTTTTCATTCATTCACTCTTACATTAATTATTTAAAAATCAAAATAACCTGATAATTTAGAGTGAGAAACACAAGTGTTCAATGCACTCTGTGATACCTATGCAGATATGATTAAGAGCTGGCATTGATCTGCTTTTTAGTGCTTTAAACCCTAATTTCTATTCTCCTTTTTATAGTCAACTAGCACCGATAATTTAAACAAATTCTCAAAAGTGCCACAGAAATTAATTAAATGACATACTGGTAAACAATGGGTGGGGAAATATACTTTTTGGAATATACATTTACATAGTGATGCAAAAAATTCATCTTATTAAGAACAGACATAATACTTAATGCGTATTATACTGTGCAAGTTTATTTTTTCTAAAAATGATCAATGAACAATTATTGTGTAAATATAAATATTTAAAAAAAAAAAAGCAGGGTTTAAGTTTTTAATATTTTTCAAAACATCTTAGATATTATATGGAAATGCATGATTTGAAAACAGTAATAAACTAACATTAGCTATGTAGAAATACACGGCTGCTGCACATAAACTGTACAAGCATTTCACATAAAATTGATGCGTTATAGAGGAATTTGAAAAATGTAAATCAGAATGCACAAAATGTGATAGGTAACTAAGTACACATCACAGAGAAATGCATCAGTTTCAATTGATGATAATTTTTGAATCACTGACTTGTAATGTCTATTACATATAGAACACAACAAATGTCAATTAGGACTTTCATTTCATAGGGAGAAAATAAAAGATATAAATGAAATAAATGTAAAGTCACAGAAAACTGAAGCTGCAGGTATTTAATCTCTCTTTAGGCAACCAAATCGTTTTTTAAAGCAGTTTTTTTGTGACGGGTGACATGTTTAGTCTACCAGTAAAAAAAAAAAAAGGTTGTCTTTTTACTCCAGTTCCTAGTCTAGAGACAGGTTGAGAAAATATGCCAAAGCCACACAGACCTTTAAGACAGTGAACCCTACAACTAAACTGAGACACAGATATATTACAGAGCAGTAAGACAACTCCATGTATGTAGAGATTGGTCTGCTCAATACAGGAATACAATGCTCTAGATTTCGGTTCTCGTACCTGCTAAAAATAATGAAACACAGTTAACTGCATTAAATAAAACCTATTACTGAGCCTTCTAGATATCAGTTGGTAGATAATATAGAAACTTACCAAAGAGAACAGTAAATTCTTGTGTTCAAAGACGGATACACAGACAGATGGCAAACAAAAGATATCCAGCTAAATGAAGTAACATTTATGACTCTTAGGAGGAAGACAATAGAGCTTTCCAAAAATGAGTCCATTTTATACTGATATGTTTAATTTAGATAAGAAAAGGTCCTCATTAGATTCCTAATAGAACAAAGTCATTTGCGTACAGAAACAGTATCTTCCAGTTCATAACAGAAAAGATTTCTTAAATCCTTCATATCTTACATTAAAAGTGGTGCTTCAAAGGCCATGATGGTATCAACTTTGCATTTAACAGAATCACGTAAGCCCATTCTTCCTTTACTATGCATGTGTCATTAAAAGTCTGCATAGTCATCCTGCATTACTGGCATAATGCTGTGACTACTGAATCTCAAGAATCCGTATTCTGCAAACTCAGTGTTATCACTCCTCTGTTTCTTGGTACAGTGGAAAAGGTGTAGTCACAGCATGCTCTTGAGCTAAAGCAGCTAGTTCCTTTAAAAATTCAGTAAAAATAATAGCACAGTATACAGCATTTTTGACACGTAGTGCTTCATTCTGTCGTTCCACTGTTCCAAGAGCTGAGCCTCTGAAAAGGGCACTGTGTAGAACTTGTCCACCATCTCTCACATGGGCAAAAGCAAACTGGGCAGCTTGCTTAGCTCTTGTAGGACTGTTAGTATGCCGCAGTATCAGTTCACCAAGGGATGTCTTTCGGCTTTTTACTGAAGAGAAACAAGAGATAAAACGGTCAAACTCAGTTTTTGAAATTTTTTGTCTAATAGAATTATCACTCAAACAATACCATATCTGTAGAAATCCCTTTTGAGTTAATTATATCTGGTACATATTATGGACAATGCCAGAAGGTGGTAGAAAGTTATTCATAATTCTGTAAATTCTCATATATGATTTATTTGATTAAAGGACTCTTACTTTAAAATCTAGAATTCTGGCTTACAACCAATGTTTTTAAAAGACTACAAACCACAGATGATGGGGGGAAAAAACAGCATAATATTAAGCCTACAAACCCCCTTCCTGCAAATTTTGCCACCTATCATAGTTTTTGAGTGTTGTGGGAAATTTCTGGAATACTCAATGAATAAGTATGACAGGCGGCTGCGGCCACGGCCATTGCCAGCTTGGGTGGGAGGTCCGGGGAAAACAGCATCTATAATACACTACCTCCCCCGGAAAGCTAGAGGGGCAGCTTTGGCACCATGGATTCCCCCAGGGCAGGCTGGGAGTTGGAGTTTGGCGTAGCCCTGTTGGGTTCTGTGGGTGCTACCAGGGGAAGCTGTAGAGCCCTATATTGCGCACCACACCTGGGAGTGATTCTAGGCCTGATTAATGAGTAATCTGGAACACTCCCAGGGCCAAAATAAAAGGAGCTGCCTCACTCCACTCAACGAGCCAGAGTAGGGAGGAATAGGGACAAAGCTTGACCATAGAGACAGAAAGGAGAGACGATGACGAGGATGCAGCAGCAGAAGAAGAATAAGAAGACAGAATGGACTGTATATTTGGTGCTCTGTGCACTGTGCTGTTGAGGGGAGCAAGGGAGACGTACTTCCCCTTTTGTAAATAAACATATGTTATGCTGAAAATCGTGTCTCTGCTTGTCTGTATTGGGTTTGGGGCAGCCAGAGAGGCTCTGGTTTCCACAGAAGGTCTTACACTTTACTGAACAACATCACGTGAGCATGGGAAAGGTACCATATAAATAAAATTCATCATCATTATCATTACTGCTATTATTGTTATTATTATCAATGAACCAACTTTTAAACATAATATTTAATGTAATCATAATATTTTTTTTAAACTGTCTGAGGCTGCCTGTTAACCAAGAAGAAAAAACAGCAACCCAATTAGGTAAAGACTCTTGGAAGATGTCTTGCATTTTATTGGTTAACCTCACCCACTGTCCAGTACAATGGCAAATACAATAAATTTTTTTCATTATCAGGACATTATAAGAAGCTATACACATGATAAGATTAGAGAACAATAGACCAGATTTCTCAATTATAAATATATCTGCACCTTATATGCTTTTTAAAACTTTTCTATACTATTTCTGTAATTTAATACAGAAGTGGTTACGCTTCTGCATATATGCTTACTTTTTTGTTTAGAACATTACACAGTTTTCTGCTAAATGGGCACCAGTTATTTTACTTGTTAAATATGGTGAACTGTTTTATTACTGTTTGGTTCATCCATCATAATAACAGCTGAAGATAACTGTTCAAGTTCAGCAAAGGTGGCTTGACACCACGTATTAGAATTTAAGTTCATGTACTGTATATATAAAAGAGGTAAATCAAGATTCCAGGGAAATACTTGCCCAATGTCGCAGGGATAAAAAGGCCAGATTTATCTTTTTATATATATGTACATATTCCCAATTAATTTCAATCCCTGGATGATCAGCCATAAATAAGTCAAGCAACCACAGAAAAAGTTATAACTGGATCAAAGCTGTAATGCAATGTAATATTTAAAGATGAGGTTCTGCCATAAAAGTATGACGAACAGAATTTTCAGTAACTCTATAGGAGTCTTGGCCTTTGAAAAAGACTCACAGCTGATGGTGGACCTGGAGAGACAGCTGAAAGTCCATTCATGGGACTGAATTTGAAGTGAACTGCTGTATCCATTATGTTATTATTATTTGCTTGATCAAGTAGTATGCCATTGTAATGTTCTGCTTTTTGAGGAAAAAAGGAAAACTGGAGGCAGAGCTGTAACAGAACAAAGTGGGCAACAGATGAAATGAAAACTTGTCAAAAACCCAAATAAATTCATGATGGAGAAAACACCATGATATGGTTCCAGTTGAAAGACCACGTCAGAGCAATTGAAAAGAATCTTGTGCTGAATTTTATAAATCCTAGTTGATATCATACAGCAAGCATGTTATAAATGTATTATGTCATGGTATACATGCCCCTCGATTTTTTTTAATTTTATTGTATTTTTTGTCATTGTTATTAATTTTTATTGTTATTTTGATAGGGATATTGTTGTGCCATTTTGTTTACCATTTCTCAGACAGTCATTGCCTTTTTGTGGTTTGATTTTATGGTCGCAGCTATACAGTTGATGGTGATCACTTTGTGTTGCCCGCCATGTCACCAGAATGGCCCATGATGTCACTGTGTCACTGCTATAAAAGAGGTCAGAACACTCTCTGATGCATCTTTACCCAACTTTGAATGAAAGAAATTTAAAAACTATTTTCTGCAAATATGTTAGTTCTGACTGGAAAAGGACATAGACCAGGAATTTTCATTTTGATATTTGGATACAGTTTTTTACTTTAATGCATCGTTCTTTTGTTATTTTTTGGTTTCTGGACCCACCAGCAATTTGAATACTCTGTTGTCTAGTCCACATAATTATCAATTATCACATCCAAATGCAATCAATCAAAATTACCTTCTTGCTATTACCTTCTAACACCAATAGGAAAGGGCAGCATCAAAAACATGAGCACTCTTGAAATAAAGAGGGTGTTAGTTAAGATAAAGTAACTTACATACATACCAAAGAGCACATTGAAACAGTTTTTACAATCCCTCACATGTGAGCCCGATTTCCTCCACCCTGGGCATTTTTTTAGGAGACCTTATAAAGTACAAGGGTTTCTTGAACCAAGGCAGACTGAACTTTGAGCAGCAGCCATAAACATACCCAACAGTCAGATCAAAGGATGCAGATCAAAGGTTGCCTTTATCACTTCACTTCTTGAAGATAAGAAACCTAAATAAGCTTCAGCACTTTGTGATTCCAGCCATTCCTGTTTTTAAAATATTTTTGATCAGCCTGAATAAAGAGGTCTGTCAATAAATTTTAAAATACTTTTTTGTCTTATTGTCATACTTATTGATCTTCATTTCCTTGTCCTGTCATTCAGAATTGCCTCCTAGCTGCTACCTTCTGACAAACATAATTGGACATGACTGACCTGTGAAACAAGAATTCCTGAAATCTATAATATAATTTAAAACAAAATGTCTGACTCCAAACCGGAGTCATACCTGCCATGATCTGTCCTGAAATAAAAAAAAAAGGAGATTATGGTAACTTCTTTGTTTCTTAATAAGGTCGCAGTACTTGTGCAAATAAAAGCTATATTTGATCATTGTTTCCTTTGTAATACATATTTTAAAGAGTTTTTCTTCATTTACAAATGTATAATTGCTGCAAAGATTCATCAAGCTTTTCAGAAATATTTTAATATATGTCAGTTGCTTGTGGTGAACACACCAACTGTTAAAATGAGTACCAACATTCTATGAAAATATATGCTGAAAAAGGTTGACATTTTTGGTTTGCAACATGGTATAACTTGGACTATGACTCCTATTCCTTATCAAAAAACATTTTTATTGTGTCATCGTTTTTTCTTTTAAAACTAAAATGCTTCAGTAACATGCTATATATATTCATATATGAATATGAAGTTTCTTTGTTCTTTTTTCACATGTACACAAATTACACAATGCCGTTTACTTTCTTCAAAAAATAAAAAAACAAGAAACTGAGAAAATTAAATGAAAATGTAAAAATATGAAAACTATGTTCCTAGTAAGAAAAATCAAAGATAAAGGGGGTATAAAAAATAAGATACTATGCAAGTACAGATTTCTCATCCTAGCTTGGTACAAGAAATGGCTGATGCGTAGGGGTATCATTCACTATTAATATCCTTGCAATGAGTCATCCTTGTGATCTGAAAGCAGGTAGCACTCTTCAGAATGATCTACTGCGTATTAAAAAATAAAGAAGAGTTTAATTTTTACTTGACCCTGGTCAAGTCATTTCACCTACTTGGGTTCCATTTGAAAATTACATATAAAAACTGTAATGTATGCTAACCTTCCAAAATGCGTCTAAAATTGGTGATGTGTACCTATTGAAGACAATGATGTATAACATAAATTATCAAAAAAATGCTTCAAAACAAAAGAATATTTTCAAAAGAAAATGTAAATATTGCACGCTTGATGCAACATCATGGCACACTGATCATTGTCTGTGTGGAGGTTTTACAATTCCCCTGTGTGTATGTGAGACTGTGTGTATTTTCTTAGGAAATGGATGTTCACTCTTCTACATTCCAATGATGTTAGTTTAGGTGAGACAAAGCTGGGCCAGTGTGGGTGTGCATGAATGAGGCTTGTAACTCACTGTTCTAGGATTTGTTTAGCATTGCTGCTAAAATACAATCTTTACCCTTATGACTATTGTCTTGGATTAAGTGCCTTTAAAATGCATAGATGAAGAAACTGGAAATAAGGTTCTATTTTTTTAGTAATGTATTTCAAAAAGTATAAAAATATAATCAAACATTTTCATTTAAAGGCATGTAATGTTTTCATACAACATTTCTAAACATTATATTGATTTATTCAAACTTATGTAGCAGTACGCATTTTTGGTGAGCTTGGTTGGAGAAAAAAAAATGTTGGACAATTTAAGATGTGACACTTGATCTCAAAAATGTTAAGTTTAAACTTGGTACAAGCAGAATGTAAAGAGCAGTGAAAACCATGCATAAATTTTATTTTGCTGTTTTATCATACTGCAAATTAAAGTAAGCTATATTCACATGAGAAATTATGTGTTTGCTGGAGAGGTATCTTACATGCTGCAACATGGTTAATCCATCTACAGTGGGATGCAAAAGTTTGGGCAACCTTGTTAATAGTCATTATTTTCCTGTATAAATCGTTGGTTGTTACGATAAAAAATGTCAGTTAAATATATCATATAGGAGACACACACAGTGATATTTGAGAAGTGAAATGAAGTTTATTGGATTTACAGAAAGTGTGCAATAATTGTTCAAACAAAATCAGGCAGGTGCATAAATCTGGGCACCGTTGTCATTTTATTGATTCCAAAACGTTTAGAACTAATTATTGGAACTCAAATTGGCTTGGTAAGCTCAGTGACCCCTGACCTACATACACAGGTGAATCCTATAATGAGAAAGAGTATTTAAGGGTGTCAACTGTAAGTTTCCCTCCTCCTTTAATGTTCTCTCTGAAGAGTAGCAAAATGGGAGTCACAAAACAACTCTCAAATGACCTGAAGACAAAGATTGTTCACCATCATGGTTTAGGGGAAGGATACAGAAAGCTGTCCCAGAGATTTAAGCTGTCTGTTTCCACAGTTAGGAACATATTGAGGAAATGGAAGACCACAGGCTCAGTTCAAGTTAAGGCTCGAAGTGGCAGACCAAGAAAGATTTCGGATAGGCAGAAGCGATGAATGGTGAGAACAGTCAGAGTCAACCCACAGACCAGCACCAAAGACCTACATCATCATCTTGCAGTAGATGGAGTCACTGTGCATCGTTCAACCATTCGGCACACTTTACACAAGGAGATGCTGTATGCGAGAGTGATGCAGAGGAAGCTTTTTCTCTGTCCACAGCACAAACACAGCCGCTTGAGGTATGCTCAAGCACATTTGGACAAGCCAGCTTCATTTTGGAATAAGGTGCTGCGGACTGATGAAACTAAAATTGAGTTATTTGGGCATAACAAGGGGCGTTATGCATGGAGGAAAAAGAACACAGCATTCCAAGAAAAACACCTGCTACCTACAGTAAAATATGGTGGTGGTTCCATCATGCTGTGGGGCTGTGTGGCCAGTGCAGAGACTGGGAATCTTGTCAGTTAAGGGACGCATGGATTCCACTCAGTATCAGCAGATTCTGGAGACCAATGCTGAATGCTGCACCGGGGCTGGATCTTTCAACAAGACAACGACCCGAAACACTGCTCATAATCCACTAAGTCATTCATGCAGAGGAACAAGTACAACGTTCTGGAATGGCCATCTCAGTCCCCAGACCTGAATATAATTGAAAATCTGTGGTGTGAGTTAAAGAGAGCTGTCCATGCTCGGAAGCCATCAAACCTGAATGAACTAGAGATGTTTTGTAAAGAGGAATGGTCCAAAATAACATCAACCACAATCCAGACTCTCATTGGAACCTACAGGAAGCGTTTAGAGGCTGTAATTTCTGCAAAAGGCGGATCTACTAAATATTGATTTCATTTCTTTTTTGTGGTGCCCTAATTTATGCACCTGCCTGATTTTGTTTGAACAATTATTGCACACTTTCTGTAAATCCAATAAACTTCATTTCACTTCTCAAATATCACTGTGTGTGTCTCCTATATGATATATTTAACTGACATTTTTTATCGTAACAACCAACGATTTATACAGGAAAATAATGACTATTAACAAGGTTGCCCAAACTTTTGCGTCCCACTGTATGTAAAATATAGAGATTGTTGGTTATAACATGAGTTGGAGCATGTGACAGAGCCTTTCAGTGTCACTCTAATCTGTAACTTACTAGTATCTGTCATTCATGATATTCAGCTTCTGCATAAGACCTCTAGAGCCTTTAGTTTCGTATGCCAGCCAGGATTTTGTCAGTGTAGATTATGCATTTTCTGCTTTTGTGTGGGTTTTCCTCCATGTGCTCTGGTTTTTCTTTCTCCTTCCAGCAGGCTATATCCACATGTAGGGTGCTTAAGTACTTCCGGTGAAATCTCGGCCAGCTCAGTCACTGTCATTGTCCATACTGCAGTTGTGATTTTTGTTTAGTGGTGAGAATGTGCGAGAAAAAGAAGTTTAAGTTTCAAGCGTACAGATAGGTCTACAGTTGAACATTGCTGTATACCTTTATGTCGAACTTGTAGTAAGTACAACAAGGTACATACATTTCCCACCGATGCGGAAACCTGATCTAAGTGGATCGTCACTATCTGGAGAGAGAGCTTTTACAGTTAAGCCCTCTACCTGAGTTTGTAGCTAGCATTTTCAAACAGAGGATTTTCGTGAGCCAGGAGTTGAGACATGGCAGAGACTGTTGAAGAAAGGTGCAGTTCCTGAGTTGTTTGAGTGGAACAACTTCGTTCCACTTTCAAGACCAGGGAGCTCATGTATAAACGGTGCCTACTCACAAAAATGTTGCATACGAATGATTCCACGCTCAAATTGTGATGTATAAAACCTAAACTTGCCATAAGCCACACACATTTCCATGGTACCTCATACCCTGGCGTACGCAAGTTCTCCGCTCGGTTTTCCAGACTGACGGCACCCAGCGTCAAAGCAGTGCTACTGTTCCTATGTGGTTTCCCTTTCTTTTTCAGATCTACATCCCTGACGCGGCTTTATAAATACACTGAAACTAACTGCATATTTTTTATTAGTTTAATGCATCTAATTGTAATTAACTTGTAACAATATAATGGTCCAGGGAATGGTCAAACTATTCTAAATATAAGAGCTGCTTTAGCGTTGTTACTCTCACTGCACCTTCTTCTTTGTCTTCTTTTTCTTTCAGCTGCTCCCGTTAGGGGTTGCCACAGTGGATCATCTTTTTCCATATTGCTCTCACTGCACCACTCAGAGTATTTATATCACTGTATCTGAGGGGGAATCAAAGATCTACAGAAGCTGAGAAAGAGAATTATCGGTATACAGCATTAAGCACATGCTGCCTCAACCACAGCAAACGTTTCAAAGTCTGTAAGGACCTCGTGGTTCAGAAACAGTTTCATCCCAAGAGCTCTAAATGCACTCAATCAGTCCATCAAGTGCTCCTTGTAGAACTGTTTGTACTTATTAGTACAATCACCTCACTGTAAACTTGCATTACAGTTATAATATTGCACAACCTGAGCCACTATATAAAGCGCGTATTTACATATGATGACGATATCATTTTAAGATGAAATGCAGCAAAATATGTTTTTTATATTATACAGATAAAACTTTTACTTCATTTAAATAATCTATATTGTTAATAATTAAACATGACAGGACACGGTGCCACAACGCTAACTAGGAACTTGCTCTCCGTTCACGGATTGTTCCTGCCTTGCGCTGTGTTCTTGTTTGTGCTGGCGCGACACTGGAAGGACAGATGGATAGAATAATTAAACATGTACTACGAAGATATTTCAGTGTTCCTTAAAAGTTTTGAAGAAACGGTGTTCTATGCTTACAGATGGCTTAACGTCAGAGCTGATTGTGTGGCAATTGGTTACTTGGAGAAAGAAAAGGAAGGACACACACACATCCACATATATATATGTACATATCTACATACATATATATCTACACATATACACATACACACATATATATATATATATATATATATACACATACACACATATACATATATATATATATACTAATAAAAGGCAAAGCCCTCACTCACTCACTCACTCACTGACTCATCACTAATTCTCCAACTTCCCGTGTAGGTAGAAGGCTGAAATTTGGCAGGCTTATTCCTTACAGCTTACTTACAAAAGATGGGCAGGTTTCATTTCGAAATTCTACGCATAAGGGTCATAACTGGAAGCTATTTTTCCCCATATAATGTAATGGAGTCTTGAGTTGGAGATGGCGTGGGGGAGTTTAGTGTGACATCATCACGCCTCCTACGTAAGTACGTAGAGAACAAGGAAGAACTCCAAACAGCGATGAGCACAAACGCCATTTCACAATTGAGAAGGCAGAGAAACATTATGAAGCAAATGATGCATACAAGCATATTCATAAGTACAGCTACTGCGGAAACAAAGCACGGCGTGAACCGTAAGTTTATATTAAATTAAGTTCATAGACAGGCTGCCACTAGCGGTTGTAATTTAGTGCCTGCCCATATAAGGCCGTCCATCAGCGGCAATCCAATACAAACACTGCCGGTAAATGTTCACGGGTGAAGGACTGCGCTTATGCAGAGGAAGATGAGATGGTCAGGTTGGTGTTTGGCACAAACTCATTGAAACTGCGAGAGAAACTTTTAAGTGCCGGGTCTTAGCTGACATTACACGAGATGGCACCAGTACAGCTGGGAACCTTCGATGCAAGAACACCAAGCGGCTCACGTGAACTGACGCAATGCGCAGACAAAAAGCAACAGTTCCAAAGAGTGCTGAACAAAAACCGAATTACACAATTGAGAAGGCAGCAAAAAAATATGAAGCATCTTATACATACAATCATATTCATAAGTGCAGCTACTGCGGAAACAAAGCACACGGTGGAAAAAGTGAATGTCCTGCTAAAGGAAGACAGCGTAAAAAAAAAAAAAAACGTGCATGCAGTTTGTCACGTCTCAGATAAAGAGGAAGACGAGCTGTTTATTGATGCAGTAAGGAACTAATCGATGAATGAAACCTCTTATCTTTACAACGATTGACAAACACGGAATGTAACTTGAACACATCCTACAAATACGAGCCTGATTGAAAGAAATAATGATAATCAAATCCTTGATGACAGCAACATTCAATAACACTCACAAAACAATTACTGTATATTGACAATCATGTTACGTTATTTTTAAAATGTTCCCTTTTCTTTTCATAACTTCTACTTCTCCACTGGGTACGGGTATATATATATATAAATGTATATATATACCCGATCTAATACATACTTTAGCATAGACAAGCCACACGCTGTGGCTAATTGTAGAGTCTTAAGCCTCTAACGCCGACATTCGAGGTTCGATTCCCGAGAGGGGGTGTACTGACTATGTACGTGCGCTACCTGATTCATTTTACCTTCGCATCTCCTTGGTTTGGGACGTATGAAAAAATATTAGGTTAACGCAGAATCATGTTATGTTATTTTTAAAATTTTCCCTTTCTTAGCACAAGCACAGCTGAGAAGCTTCGATGCATGTACTCCATAACGCGTTAAAAAATAACGCATTTAATCACACTTTCAATTCCAAGCAAACGGGAACTTTTGTCAATGCATGATTTCCTGGTACATCCATTACACTGATGCACACATCACAGCTACAAAAATGTTAGAGTCGGAATAAAGCTCAAATTGCATGGACAGAGAGTGTAAATAAATATAAAAAGGCCCTCTTTAAAGCTCGCTCAGAATACTATTCTACATTAATAGATAGCAATAATAAAAATCCTAGGGTACTTTTTAGAGCAGTGGCTAAATTAACAAATGGGAATTCAGATCAACAGTGCAAAATACCAACAGATATTAGCAGTACAGACTTTATGAACTTCTTCAATGAGAAAATTAAAAATATAAGATCCCAGATCTCAGCATCACAGTACAAACCAAATACTAGCTTAGCAGACCCTGTCGCACATTGCATTCAGCACTTTAATAATTTTAATCCTGTAACTGAGCAGGAAGTCTTAACTTTAATTACTAAAATGAAGCCCACTACTTGTTCCCTAGATCCAGTGCCAACAAAACTAGTAATAAGTGCAATGGATGTTCTTGCAGCCTATTCTAACCATTATCAATAGTTCATTACTGCATGGCACCGTACCTGATGCACTAAAAGTGTCAGTCATTAAACCTTTACTTAAAAAGTCAGACCTAGACCCACACATACTAAATAACTATAGGCCTATTTCAAATTTACCATTTCTCTCTAAAATACTAGAGAAAGTAGTCGCCAGTCAGCTTCAGTCACACCTTACGCATTACAATTTATTTGAGAAATTCCAGTCTGGCTTTCGACTGGTCATAGTACAGAAACGCACTAACACGGGTTGTAAATGACATTCTGATATCCTCTGATGAAGGAAATTCCACTGTAATTATGTTGTTGGACTTAAGTGCAGCATTTGACACCATTGACCATTCTATTTTACTGCACAGGCTAGAAAACGATGTTGGGCTTACAGGCCCCGTGCTCGCTTGGTTCAGTTCTTATTTATCAAATCGATTCCAGTATGTACAGAAATGTGCAGACAGTACTCCATCATTATACACAGAAGTTCAATATGGTGTCCGCAGGGCTCAGTACTGGGACCTTTACTGTTTTCACTTTACATGCTTCCACTGGGATCTCTCATTAGGAAACATAATGTTAATTTTCACTCGTATGCAGATGACACCCAGTTATACCTTTCATTTAAATCAAATGAAGTTTCTCCGATGTTGTCTTTAATTAGTTGTGTTAGTGAATTAAAGGAATGGATGAATGAGAACTACTTGTCTTTAAATACAGATAAAACAGAGATGTTAATTGTTGGAGGGAATGACGCTGATCACAGCAATATTTTGTCATCATTTAACTCAGTTGGAATCCCAATTAATTTTACTGAATCAGCCCGCAATCTAGGAGTTATCTTTGACTCTAGCATGTCATTTAAAGCATATTACAAAGTCGTCCAAAACATGTTTTTCCATCTTAAAAATATTAGGAAATTAAGGCGCTTTCTAAATAAACAGGATTGTGAGAAATTAATTCATGCATTTATCTCTAGTAGGATTGACTACTGCAATGCGGTGTTCACTGGCTGTTCAAACTGTTCTCTATACAGCCTCCAGTTAATCCAAAATGCGCTGCAAGAATTATTACAAGAACAAGAAAATATGAACACATAACCCCAGTTCTTAAATCTTTACACTGGCTCCCAGTTAAGTTCAGGGCAGATTTCAAAATCCTCCTTTTAACATATAAAGCATTAAATGGCCAAGGTCCGCTTACTTGTCTGAACTTATCATGACTTACAAACCTGAGCACATTAAGATCTCAAGATGCCGGTCTGCTTAGGATTCCAAGGATTAATAAAATAACAGTGGGAGGTCGAGCTTTTAGTTACAGGGCCCCTAAACTGTGGAATGGTCTTCCTGCTTCCATAAGAGATGCCCCTCGGTCTCAGCCTTTAAATCCCGGCTGAAGACTCACTACTTCAGTTTAGCATATCCTGACTAGAGCTGCTGATTAACTGTACATACTGCATCTCTGTTGTTAGTCATTAGCACTATAACATAAGTAACATGATAATTATATTTGAATACTAACCCTCACCTATTCTGTTTTTTTTTCTCGGTACCCAAATGTGGCCATTGGTGCCACGGCCCACCTGCCAAGTTGTTTGCCTGCCTATGGTAAAGTCATCCCTGATGGAGGATCACAGGAATCATGGGAAAGAGGGGTCCTTTCATCGGAGCAACGTTTCAGCCGTGGCATGGCCAAATGGAGATGCAGCTAGATGGATGAGGTCTCCAGGACTCTAAAAATATCCAAACCTAATTATGTCATATCATCTACTGTTAAACCGTAATTCTAAAATTTTTATTATGCTGTCTTAAGGAATTGTTCTGTTGTGTATATTGTATTGTATTGACCCCTACTTTTGACACCCACTGCACGCCCAACCTACCTGGAAAGGGGTCTCTCTTTGAACTGCCTTTCCCGAGGTTTCTTCCATTTTCCCTACAAGGTTTTATTGGGAGTTTTTCCTTGTCTTCTCAGAGAGTCAAGGCTGGGGGCCTGTCAAAAGGCAGGGCCTGTTAAAGCCCATTGCGGCACTTCCTGTGTGATTTTGGGCTATACAAAAATAAACTGTATTGTATTGTATTGTATTGTAATAAAGCGCGTTCCTACGACTGATCATTTCGACTACCCGAGCGAAGCCTTGATAAAAGCATGGTTTTGTGCACACTGAAAAGCAAGCAAAATTAGATGCATTACAGAAAGCGGACTTTGTGGCTCTTACTGGGGATCATTGGACTTCCGTGACCGTTAGTAATTCTAAATACATCTAATTACAAAATGTTCAATGATCACACTGTTTTAGCCTAATGTACAAAATAATTTTGGCTAATGTTACTCAGAGTTTAAAGAGTAAGCTGGTCAAATTACCTTTTATGTTTCTGACTTATTTTTTTAAGAAGAAAACTGCACTTTATGTTGAAATTTTGGTTATTATTATTTAAAGACAATACTATTCTGAAAATGTACTTAAAGTACTTAAACTACCACTTTATTTTTAAGTCTGCCCAATTTTAACCAGGGATGATATTTTTGTTTCTGTTTTGAATTCAAATGCAGTTTAAAAGCTTTTTTCAGAAATTAAAACAGCTTCAGTTTACAATATTCATGTCCATGTCTATTATTTGATTCTGTAAGCCCACTAAAACCGTTTTAAATTAAAAAAAAAAATTTTGATTTGGGGCAAATTTACGTAGGCGATACATATGATTAATCAAGATTAATTCTTACACAGCCTCTAATTAATTGGATTAATTTTTAATCGAGTCCCACCCTAATATATATATGTAGATATATATATGTAGATTTGTATATATATGTGTATATACAGTATATATGTAGATATGTATATGTTGTATATACAGTATGTATATATGTGTGTGTATATATACAGTATGTGTATATATGTATATGTATATATATGTATGTGTGTATATGTATATATATATATATATATATATAACTGTATATATGTATGTGTATAGATGTGTGTGTATATATATATCAGCGGCAAAGACTCTAACGATGCGCCACGGCATGTTGTTCGTTTATTTGGCAGTATGTAGATCGGGGTAATTACATTCAAGGCATTCATAGTCTGAATCACAATCCGATCGTATGGGTGGCTACCTACCAGGTAACGCTTGTGGTTGGTCAGCAAGTCGGCTAACGTCCGCCACGGTGCCCTCTTTCAGTTGCGAGAAGCAGATCATAGAATGGTTGAAATAGTTTTTACTGTCAAATAATGCAAAAGAGAACGCGACACGTGTTTCGCCCTAATTCTGGGCTCATCAGGCGTACACACTCACTACACTCCCTCTCAGGAATGGAACCTCGGAGATCAGCGTCAGATGCAAAGCCTCTAATATTGCGCCACAGCGTGTGGCTCATTAATTTAATTACATTCAAGGCATTCATAGTCTGAATCACAATCTGACTGTATGGGTGGTTACCTACCAGGTAACGCTTGTGGTTGGTCAGCAAGTCGGCTAACGCCATGGCGTGTGGTTCGTTTATTTGGCAGTATGTAGATCGGGGTATATATATACATATATATTCTTCCCTCACTCGTGAACAAGACCCCGAGATACTTGAACTCCTCCACTTGGGGCAGGATCTCTCCCCCAACTCTGAGAGGGCACTCCACCCTTTTCCGGCTGAGGACCATGCTCTCATATTTGGAGGTGCTGATTCTCATCCCAGCCGCTTCACACTCAGCTGCGAACCGATCCAGAGAGAGCTGAAGATCACGGCCTGATGAAGCAAACAAGACAACATCATCTGCAAAAAGCAGTGACCCAATCCTAAGTCCACCAAACCGGACCCCTTCAACACCCTGGCTGCGCCTAGAAATTCTATCCATAAAAGTTATGAACAGAATCGGTGACAAAGGGCAGCCCTGGCAGAGTCCAACTCTCACTGGAAACGGGCTTGACTTACTGCCGACAATGCGGACCAGGCTCTGACACCGGTTGTACAGAGACCGAACAGCTCTTATCAGGGGGTCCGGTACCCCATACTCCCGGAGCACCCCACAGGATTCCCCGAGGGACACGGTCGAACGCCTTTTCCAAGTCCACAAAACACATGTAGACTGGTTGGGCGAACTCCCATGCACCCTCCAGGATTCTGCTAAGGGTGTAGAGCTGGTCCACTGTTCCGCGACCAGGACGAAAATCAATTTCCTCCTGAATCCGAGGTTCGACTATCCGACTGACCCTCCTCTCCAGAACCCCTGAATAGACTTTTCCAGGGAGGCTGAGGAGTGTGATCCCTCTATAGTTGGAACACACCCTCCGGTCCCCCTTTTTAAAGAGGGGACCACCACCCCGGTCTACCAATCCAGAGGCACTGTTCCCGATGTCCATGCGATGTTGCAGAGACGTGTCAACCAAGACAGTCCTACAACATCCAGAGCCTTAAGGAACTCTGGTATCTCATCCACCCCCGGGGCCCTGCCACCAAGGAGTTTTTTGACCACCTCGGTGACTTCAGTCCCAGAGATGGGAGAGCCCACCTCAGAGTCCCCAGGCTCTGCTTCCTCATTGGAAGACATGTTAGTGGGATTGAGGAGGTCGTCGAAGTACTCCTCCCACTGACCCACAACGTCCCGAGTCGAGGTCAGCAGCGCACCATCCCCACCATATACGGTGTTGACACTGCACTGCTTCCCCCTCCTGAGACGCCGGACGGTGGACCAGCATCTCCTTGAAGCCGTCCGAAAGTCATTCTCCATGGCCTCTCCAAACTCCTCCCATGCCCGAGTTTTTGCCTCAGCAACAACCGGCCGCGTTCGCTTGGCCTGCCGGCACCTATCAGCTGCCTCCAGAGACCCACAGGACAAAAAAGTCCTATAGGACTCCTTCTTCAGCTTGACGGCATCTCTCACCACTGGTGTCCACCAACGGGTTCGGGGATTGCCGCCATGACAGGCACCGACCACCTTGCGGCCACAGCTCCGGTCAGCCGCCTCAACAATAGAGGCACGGAACATGGCCCATTCGGACTCAATGTCCCCCACCTCCCTCGGAACGTGGTTGAAGTTCTGCCGGAGGTGGGAGTTGAAGCTATTTCTGACAGGGGACTCTGCCAGCCGTTCCCAGCAGACCCTCACAACACGTCAATGTCCAGCTAAAGGAACATAGTGTTCCCGTGGAACCCGTGCATGCAGTGTTTGATGCCTCAAATAAAGAGGAAGACGAGCTGTTTGTTGATGCAGTAAGAAAGGAATCGATAAATGAAACCTGTTATCTTTACAACGGTTGACAAACATGGAATGTAACTTGAACACAACACATCCTCCAAATACAACCCTGATTGAAAGAAATAATAATGATCAAATCCTTGATGACAGCAACACTCATAACAGTCACAAAACAATTACATTCACAATCATGTTACGTTATTTTTAAAATGTTCCCTTTTCTTTTTCATAACTTATTTAACACACTACTTCTCCGCTGCGAAGCGCAGGTATTTTGCTATAGAATATATATATAGAATGGAGGCAGGCTCTGCATCGGTCTGTCGTGGTGAAAAAGGAGCTGAGCCGTAAGTCAAAGCTCTCAATTTACCAGTCGATCTACACTCCTACCCTCACCTATGGTCATGAGCTATGGGTAGTGACTGAAAGAACGAGATCGCGAATACAAGCGGCTGAAATGAGTTTCCACCGCAGGGTGTCTGGGTTTTCCCTTAAAGATAGGGTGAGAAGCTCAGTCATCTGGGAGGGGCTCAGAGTAGAGCCGCTGCTCCTCCGCATCGAGAGGAGTCAGATGAGGTGGCTCGGGCATCTGATCAGGATGCCTCCTGGACGCCTCCCTGGTGAGGTGTTCTGGGCACGTCCAACCGGGAGGAGGCCCCAGGGAAGACCCAGGACATGCTGGAGGGACTATGTCTCCCGGCTGGCCTGGGAACGCCTTGGGATTTTCCCGGAAGAGCTGGAAGAAGTGGCCGGGGAGAGGGAAGTCTGGGCCTCTCTGCTTAAGCTGCTGCCCCCGCGACCCAACCTCGGATAAGCGGATGAGGATGGATGGATGGATGACTTCTTCTACCGTGTGCTTTGTTTCCGTAGTAGCTGCACTTATGAATATGCTTGTATCTGTCACACGCTTCATATTGTTTTGCTGCCTTCTCAATTGTGTAATGCTTTTTTGTTCTGTGCTCTTTGGAGCTCTTTCCACGGCTTTATTTAATGTTAGCTAAGTTTCGCAGTTTCGCTGAAGTTGTGCCAAACGCCACCCTGACCATCTCATCTTCCTTTCCATGAGCACAGCCCTTTGCGGCAGAGTGTTTCTATTGGATTGCTGCTGATGAACGGCCTTATATGGGCAGGCACTCAATTACGTGGAAGGTGTGATGATGCGAGACGCAAGACGTAACTCCGCCTCAGACGGCGACCGAGCTGCCCACAATGGCCGTATACAGTATACGAAAGTAGGTTCCAGTTATGACCATTACGCGTAGAATTTCGAAATGAAACCTGCCCAGCTTTTGTAAGTAAGCTGTAAGGAATGAGCCTGCCAAATTTCAGCCTTCTACGTACACGGGAAGTTGGAGAATTAGTGATGAGTGAGTGAGTGAGGGCTTTGCCTTTTATTACTATAGATGTAATGGATTCTGTGTCCTGTCGGAGGAAGAGAAAGCCCGGAAGCACGAAGTGATTCACACACATAGAGCACATAGAAGATCAAATACAAAACAAAGCATTTAACGTGCTACTTTAGTTACGATGGGATTTGAGAAACTAGTAAATTCAACAATTTTAAGATGAAGTTTATGATGTTCTACTTTAAAGACAAAATAAACTACGTGATTAAAGTGGAAATCTCAAGATTAAAGTTGACATTTCGTGCTTTTTTCCCCACTGTGTCCCTATTTTTTGTCTGTACCCTAATAAGCTTTCATATGACACTCAGACAGTGGGCTACGACTCGCCTTTTCACGGCGACTTTGATATCTGACAATTTCTTTTTTATTGTGGGCACTGTGCGACTTTGTGAACTTTTTCCGACACTCTGTCACTTGATCAACTTCCTTTTGTTGTTTATACCACTGTTTAAACCAACAAATGGTAAGTTTCTCTTTGCCTCCACTTGGTATTCGTTGAAATTCTTCTATTTACCCTCTTGCTTTTCCCATTGTTTTTTCACAGAAAGCTGAGCTTAAGAGCTACAGTATATACATACATGTGTACATATATACACGCACACATATACTATGGGGTGCCAAACAGGCAAATACATTGATTTTCTGAATATATAAAGTCGGCGTCAGAATATATAAAGTCAAAACTTGAATATATAAAGTCACTGTCGGAATATATAAAGTCAAAACTTTTTTCTGAATATATAAAGTCAAAACTTGAATATATAAAGTCAGCGTCGGTATATATAAAGTCAAAATTGTTTCTGAATATGTAAAGTCATCGCTGGAATATATAAAGTCAAAACCTGAATATATAAAGTCAGCGTCGGAATATATAAAGTCAGCGTCAGAATTTATAAAGTCATTCCTGATTATATAAAGTCAACATCGGAGTATATAAAGTCAAAGTCAAAATATATTGATTGAAACGACTCTGAACTGAACTAAATTAACAAAAATGTATTCAGAAAAATAAATTAAAAAAACACTGTTCGGTTAATGTTTTGAAAATGATGCATGTGCCCTGCCCAGGATTGGTTCCTGCCTTGTGCCCAGTGTTGGCTGGGATTGGCTCCAGCAGATCCCCGTGACCCTGTCCCCAGCGCTGACTTTGTATATTCCGACACTGACTTTATATATTCAAGATTTGACTTTATATATTCCAGCGCTGATTTTATATATTTAAGTTTTGACTTTATATATTCCAGCACTTACTTTATATATTCCAACTCTGACTTTATATACTCAAGTTTTAACTTTAAATATTCCAACGCCGTCTTTATATACTCAGGTTTTGACTTTATATATTTGGACCGTGACTTTATATAATCAAGTTTTGACTTTATATAGTTAAATTTAGTCATCATTGCATATATTTTTCTTCACCACAGCAGAAATTTTTCTGTAACCTTCCCCAGATTTATGCCTTGAGACAATCCTGTCTCGGAGGTCTACAGACAATTCCTTTGACTTCATGCTTGGTTTGTGCTCTGACATGAACTGTCAACTTTGGGACCTTATATAGACAGGTGTGTGCCTTTCCAAATCATGTCCAATCAACTGAATTTACCACAGGTGGACTCCAATTAAGTTGCAGAAACATCTCAAGGATGATCAGGGGAAACAGGATGCACCTGAGGTCAATTTTGAGCTTAATGGCAAAGGCTGTGAATACTTATGTACATGAGCTTTCTCAATTTTTTTTATTTTTAATAAATTTGCAAAAAATCTCAAGTAAACTTTTTTCACGTTGTCATTATGGGGTGTTGTGTGTAGAATTCTGAGGAAAAAATTAATTTATTCCATTTTGGAACAAGGCTGTATCAACAAGATGTGGAAAAAGTGATGTGCTGTGAATACTTTCTGGATGCACTGTGCATGAGGTCCCAGGGGTTTGGGGGAGGAGAAAGCGACTGACGTAGGATGACATACTGTGCTAGGAGGATAATAAAATCCTCAGGACCACGACTGCACTTTGGCTCTGAATCCACCAGTTGTTGACCTATCCCTTGATGAATGCGCCTCTCAGAGAGGAGATCCTCCAGCTGAGGGAACAAATTGAGACCCTTACAATGAAGCAGTGGTTTGGTATTTAGTGTTTTGCTGGTTCAGACAGAAATATTTACTTTTTCACAAGGTAAGATGTCAAGCAGACTCCTGTTATTATGTATTAAGCTTAAATACATATTCATCAGTACCTGAATAAAATTTAATGACTAGTTATTGAAATTCTGGTTTTTTTTTTTAAAAAAAGCCTAATGTAATCATATATTTGTCACATGTACATTCATAGTAGACACAAGATTTTATTATGTCCAGGTCTTACCTTCTTAATTTATTTTTTATTGATTTTATTAAAAGCAAGTAATATCCCATTATAATCAAATCAAACTTAACAAATCTAAATTCAGTTCAACCCCCAACCAAGAGAACAAGAGGAAGGCCAACAGCCATAGTAAAAGTTTAAGACTAGAAAAGAGGGAAGAGAATCCTTTTACCCAATATAAATGCTTATTCTAAAATTTTATTGATTAGATCCTGCTAGGTTTTAAAAATGTTTTGAACAGATCCTCTCAAGTAAGAATTAGTTTTTTTTTCAAATTTCAAATAGTATAGAATAGCAGTTACCCACTGACTTAAAAGAGGTGGGCTAGAATTCTTGCAGTTGAGCAGGATAAGTACTAGCAGTGAAGTAAAGGCAAGTACAGTTTGTTTTTCCTTTCTCTACTTTAAACTCATCTGGGAGTACATCAAACACAGTTGTTAATGGATTAGGAGTGATTGTTAATTCACAATAACTAAAATTAAATAATGTTGGTTGTGCCACTATAAACAACCACTAGAATAAGTTTACCAAATTGGATAAAATTAGGTTTAAAATCTGATTTCATATTGTCTATACTAGGAATCATGTTGATTCCATCCAGTTATACCACTGTAGGTAGAATTTTCTTACAAATATAATTTTGTAACAATTGTAAGGCAATTCTTTCCTAGATACACTGGTTATATTTATCATGACTATTATTTACATGTAATAGCATCAAACAAGGTTTGTTCTGCTGATAGCTCAGGCAAGCATATATCACTGTGGGTTTTATTTCTAAGGACAAGTAACACCAAAGGATAACAGGGTTCAAACATACAAGAGAATGTTGACTGATAATTCTTTTTGACTGAATTCAAATACATTCACATGAGGTTATCTGGCTGCTGCTGCAAGCTGCAAAAAGTTTAATACTTATTTTCTTTAACCTCCTATCCATACTTACCTAGTGTTTCAGATCTTCGTAAATTTGGCAGAACAGTGGGTGATTCAGCCCAATCCACTTTTCCCCGTGCCACTAGGTACTTTCTGGCTTTACGTAACATTCCAGGAAAATCCTCTTGTGTAGATGCAAAGACTTCAATCTTGTTTTTTACTGAGCCCAAGACCTAGGAAAACAAATATTGGCCTGTTAATAGAATATCTAATCCTTACTAATACAGTTGTGCTTGAAAGTTTGTGAACCCTTTAGAATTTTCTATATTTCTGCATAAATATGACCTAAAACATCATCAGATTTTCACTCAAGTCCTAAAAGTAGATAAAGAGAAACCAGTTAAACAAATGAGACAAAATATTATACTTGGTCATTTATTTATTGAGGAAAATGATTGAATATTACATATTTGTGAGTGGCAAAAGTATGTGAAACTTTGCTTTAACCCCCTTTGCAGCAATAACTGCAACCTAATGTTTCCAGTAACTTTTGATCAATCCTGCACACCGGCTTGGAGGAATTTTAGCCCATTCTTCCTTACAGAACAGCTTCAACTTTTGGATGTTGGTGGGTTTCCTCACATTAACTGCTTGTTTCAGGTCCTTCCACAACATTTCAATTGGATTAATGTCAGGACTTTCACTTGGCCATTCCAAAACATTAACTTTATTCTTCTTTAACCATTCTTTGGTAGAACGACTTGTGTGCTTTTTAACGTGTTATGGAGCACATGCATCGAAGCTTCTCAGCTGTGCTTGTGCTAAGAAAAGGAAACATTTTAAAAATAACGTAACACGATTGTCAATGTAACCTTTTGTAAGTAGTGCCTGGAGGATTCAGAGTGTGGAGAAACTCTATAGAGCGTGTGTATTAACTTGTGGATTTTTCTGTAAGTATTTGGTAGCAGCGTCACAAAGTTGCTTCCGCAAGACTGCGTTAGCTGCGGAGCTCAGCTCAGAGCGAAATGAGGTGAATGGGAGGGGAGATGATGACGTGACTCCCCCACCCGCCTTAACTGTCAATCCCCCCACAAACACAGTCTCTCGGAATTTGCATAAGCACAGCCCTTCACCTGCAATTTTAACTTAGTTACAAAGTGATCAAAACTCTCGTTTATATCCTGCGTCCTCTCATTAAACTTGTATCCTGCATTAGCTGTGGGCATGACAAACGCCAGCAGCAGCCTGTCTATGAACTTAATTTAAAATTTAGGTTTACACCATGCTTTTTTTCCGAAGTAGCTGCACTCATGAATATAGTTGTATATGTCACTCGCTTGCTTCTTATTTTTTCCCTGCCTTCTTAATTATATAATGCATGTTTTCTTTAGCGCTTTTTGGAGCTCTTCCTTGTTTTCTATGTACTGCATTGACAGTCAGTTCACGTGATTACGTGGGAGGCGTGATGATGTCACACGAAACTCCGCCCCCCACGGTGAGTGAGGGCTTTGCCTTTTATTAGTATAGACTAGCAAAATACCCGCTTCGAAGCGGAGAAGTAGTGTGTTAAAGAAGTAATGAAAAAGAAAAGGAAACATTTTGAAAATAACGTAACATGATTGTCAATGTAATTGTTTTGTCACTGTTGTAAGTGATGAGTGTTGCTGTCATATATACAGTACTAGCAGAATACCTGTGCTTCGCAGCGGAGAAGTAGTGTGTTAAAGAAGTTATGAAAAAGAAAAGCAAACATTTTAAAAATAATGTAAGATGATTGTTAATGTAATTGTTTTGTCATTGATATGAGTGTTGTTGTCATATCTATCTATTTATATATATATATATTTATATATATCTGTATATATATATATCTGTGTATATATATATATATATATATAGATATATATCTATACTAATAAAAGGCAAAGCCCTCACTCACTCACTCATCACTAATTCCCCAACTTCCCGTGTAGGTAGAAGGCTGAAATTTGGCAGGCTCATTCCTTACAGCTTACTTACAAAAGTTGGGCAGGTTTCATTTCGAAATTCTATGCCTAATGGTCATAACTGGAAGGTATTTTTCTCCATTAACTGTAATGGAGTTGAGCTGCAATGATGGGGGCGGAGTTTCGTGTGACATCATCACGCCTCCCAGTAATCACGTGAACTGACTGTCAACGCAGTGCGTAGAAAACCAGGAAGACCTCCAAAAAGCGCTTAAGAAAACATGCATTATATAATTGAGAAGGCAGCGAAACAATAAGAAGCGGCGAAAGTGACATATAATACCATATTCATGAGTGCTGCTACCTCGAAAGAAAGCAAGGTGTAAACCTAAACTTTAAATTAAGTTCATAGACAGGCTACGCTGGCGTTTCACATGCCCACAGGTAATGCGGGATACAAGTTTAATGAGAGGACGAGGATATAAGCGAGAGTTTTGATCACTTTGTAACTAAGTTAAAATTGTAGGTGAAGGGTGTGCTTATGCAAATTCCGAGACTGTGTTTGTGGGGATTGACAGTTAAGGCGGGTGGGGGAGTCACGTCATCATCTCCCCGCCCATTCATCCCAT
>NC_053155.1:78004452-78139452 GCF_016835505.1 Polypterus senegalus
ATGAAAAACACTACTAAACCTCAAGAAAAGGACAGGTTAGACTTTGCCAGAAAACATTTTTTAAAAGCCTGCCCAGTTCTGGAAAAATTTTCTTTGGACAAAGGAAACTAAGATCAATATACAGTATATCAGAATGTTGGAAAGAGAAGAGTGTGGAGAAAAGAAGAAACAGCTCATAATCCAATGAATACCATATCATCTGTGAAACTTGGTGGAGGCAGCTTTATGGCATGATCATGCATGGCTTTGAATGGAAGTCAGTCACTAGTGTTTATTGATGATATGATTGCTGGTAGAAGTAGCAGGATGAATTCTGAAATGTATAGGGCTATACTACCTACTCAGATTCAGCCAAATGCTGCAAAACCGATAAGTCAATGCTTCACAGTACAGATGGACAATGAGTCAAAACATATTGCAAAACCAAGTGCTTTTCAAAGATGTACAAAAAAAGGCTGTCATTCCTTAATGGCTCATACGATATTTTTTATTAAACTACTTAAGTTAAAGCTGAAAGTCTACACTTCAATCACATAAAAATTGCTTAATTTCATATTCATTGTGGTGGTATAGAGAGCCAAGATTATAAAAATTGTGTCACTGTCTAAATACTTTTGGACCTAACTGTATAACCATTTGGACAAAATGGTCCAATATCATTTGTCAAAACAGGGGGCTGAGAAAAGTGATTGCATAGGATGGCTTAGATCTTTAATAATACTGTATGCATTTTTCACGTTTCTTTTTTGTCCTGAATTAAAAGGCAGCTGTGTGCCATCTTCAGCACCCTTTACCTGAGCTTTACAACAACGTTTATTTATATAGCACATCAGAGAACACTAATTAACATAGAATAAAAGTAAGGTCTGATGGCCAGGGAGGACAGAAAAAACAAAAAGAAAAGAGAGAAAAAATAAAATCTGCAGGGGTTCCAGGCCATGAGACCGCCCAGCCCCCTCCAGGCATTCTATCTAACATAAACGGCCAGTCCTCATTGTATTCAGGGTTCTCATGGAAGGACTTGATGATGACAAACGCCATAGAAGGAAGTAACTGAGTCAACAAGACCAGATTCTACTAAATTTAGTTATTAGCCTTGTCAGCATGCATCTGGAAAAGGGGTAAAAGTTATTCCTATGATGACAAATTATCTTCTTTTCCTTTTTCAGGGTGGGACTAACCTTTACCATTTTCCCCCTTTCACAAACTATTATGAAATTTCACATCTATGCTCACCATCTTCTGTAAACTTGACTGTAACCCAGATGTATTGTGCCTGCCTGAGATTGTCAAGAATGGACAGTCCTAGAAATTTAAAGCTGCTGGCCCCCTCCAATATATCTCTCTTAATGTAATTGGGAATGTGGCCAAAACTACAGCTTCCTGAAATCTATGACCAGCTCTTTCAATCTGCTGACATTAAGAGAGAGTGTGCTATTCTGGCACCACAGTGTTAGAAAGCTAATCTATTCTCTCTGTAAGCTGCCCCATCATTGCTGGTGGTTAGTCCTATCCTTAAAGTGTCATAAGCAAATGTAATGATAGAGTTTGCCTAAGTGTGGAGGATGCTATGATTCAAATTCAAACATGCATAAGTTAGCCACTCAGGAAGTCCACCAAGACCTACTACTATGAGCATGATGATCAGCTTTGATGGTATAACAAAATTACTTCTGAGATATACTCTATAAACAATACTCAGTAAGCAGTTCTTATCATCCAGGCGTGTAGGGATTATATGTACTCATATATGTAGACAGTCCCAAAAGGAGACACACAAACTGTCTACTATTGCGAGGGTCACACAAAAGATACATGTGTGGTTAGTGAAAGTTTTTTTTACTATTTTAATTTTTAATAAATACAGTATTCTGTTGCTGTATGGAGTAAGGCATATAAAAGCAAACAAATATATTCAAATGGCCCAACTGTCTCACTTTAGAAAATAAAACACAAAAAAAAATCTTTACCTAACACAGTAAAGCCATAAATTGCTTTATTTACTATCATTTACATTCTCTAATCTTCTAAATTTATATACTGTTTATACACACACACACACATTAATAAAAGCCTCACCTCCAGCACCAAAATTAACAACATATTGTGTAAACAGGGCATCCAGTTCATCATACTGCACCAGGGCATCTTCGTACTGTTGCAACATTTCAAAAACAAATGCAAGTTCCTCCTAGGAAAAGCCAAACAAAAACATAAATAAGCATTATTCAATTAGCAAAAGTTACCAACAAGCAGTACGCATAAACATGAAGGGCAATTGTTTCTCAAAAGAATCACATAAGCACAAAAAGAAGTCACTTTTTTGTAACAGACAACAAAAAAAATAAACAAAAAAAATGTTTTTTTATTCCCTCTATGCATTATGTGACACAACTATCTTCAGTAGTTTTAATGTTTCATACATGGCTTCCTTTAAATTTAGTCTATTTTAAAATGACACCACATTAAATGATTTTGTATCTGGCTCACAGTAAGGCATTTTGCAGAATATATGAATATTCTTTCAGAACTACAAAAGTATTCAAATGCAATGTTTGTTCATGTTTTTGCATAGGATCAAATGACCTAAACTCATAATTAAAGTTTGAACTAATGTACCAACTATTACAGTTCTACAGTAGCCATAGGTTAAGAAATTATTCATTTTTTTAATTCAGCCAATAACAATTTAAAACTTTAGGGTATTAGGGTTTATATAGGGTGGCGACCCAACTTTTATATCTTGATCTCTCTCAGTCTTAGGCATGCTAAGATCCATTCTACATATTTTTCCCCTAGCACTGCTGCTTCAGTCTCACCCCTAGTTCATACTAACCACATTCATCACTACACACACCTCTTCACTACCTGATCCTGTAGTCCTTATATATAAACTGTCCTGACGTGTGTCTCCTCAACAAGGCTCAGTATCTTTAAAGCTATCAATCCTGTCAACGCTGCATTTGCTTGATTTTACTCTATACAATCTGGACATTGGGTAATATTACACAGTCTACACTTTAGAATCTTTGTCCTTAGATGTTAGAGGCAGGATAACTTCATAAAAGTTTCAGTTTTACAGTGATCCCTCCTCAATCGCAGGGGTTGCATTCCAGAACTGCCCGCGGAAGGTGAAAATCCGTGAAGTAAAAACCATATGTTTATATGGTTATCTATACTAATAAAAGGCAAAGCCCTCACTCACTCACTGACTCATCACTAATTCTCCAACTTCCCGTGTAGGTAGAAGGCTGAAATTTGGCAGGCTTATTCCTTACAGCTTACTTACAAAAGTTGGGCAGGTTTCATTTCGAAATTCTACGCATAAGGGTCATAACTGGAAGATATTTTTCCCCATATAATGTAATGGAGTCTTGAGTTGGAGATGGCCGTGGGGGGCGGAGTTTCGTGTGACATCATCACGCCTCCTACGTAAGTACGTAGAGCACAAGGAAGAACTCCAAACAGCGATCAGCACAAAACGCCATTTCACAATTGAGAAGGCAGAAAAACATTATGAAGCAAATGATGCATACAAGCATATTCATAAGTACAGCTACTGCGGAAACAAAGCACGGCGTGAACCGTAAGTTTATATTAAATTAAGTTCATAGGCTACCACTAGCGTTTGTAATTTAGTGCCTGCCCATATAAGGCCGTCCATCAGCGGCAATCCAATACAAACACTGCCGGTAAATGTTCACGGGTGAAGGACTGTGCTTATGCAGAGGAAGATGAGATGGTCAGGGTGGTGTTTGGCACAAACTCATTGAAACTGCGAGAGAAAGTTTTAAGTGCCGGGTCTTAGCTGACATTACGAGATGGCACCAGTACAGCTGGGAACCTTCGATGCAAGAACACCAAGCGGCTCCGTGAACTGGCGCGTGCACAGACAAAAGCAACAGTTCCAAAGAGTGCTGAACAAAAACCGAATTACACAATTGAGAAGGCAGCAAAAAAATATGAAGCGTCTTATACATAGAATCATATTCATAAGTGCAGCTACTGCGGAAACAAAGCACACGGTGGAAAAAGTGAATGTCCTGCTAAAGGAAGACAGTGTAAAAAAAACCGTGCATGCAGTTTGTCACATCACAGATAAAAGGAAGGCGAGCTGTTTATTGATGCAGTAAGGAACTAATCGATGAATGAAACCTCTTATCTTTACAGCGATTGACAAACACGGAATGTAACTTGAACACATCCTACAAATACGAGCCTGATTGAAAGAAATAATGATAATCAAATCCTTGATGACAGCAACATTCAATAACACTCACAAAACAATTACTGTATATTGACAATCATGTTACGTTATTTTTAAAATGTTCCCTTTTCTTTTCATAACTTCTACTTCTCCACTGCGATACGGGTATATATATAAATGTATATATATACCCGATCTACAATACATACTTTAGCATAGACAAGCCACACGCTGTGGGCAATTGTAGAGTCTTAAGCCTCTAACGCCGACATTGAGGTTGATTCGAGAGGGATGTACTGACTATGTATGCGCTACCGATTCATTTTACCTTAGCATCTCCTTGGTTTGGGGCGTATGAAAAATATTAGGTTAGCAGAATCATGTTACGTTATTTTTAAAATTTTCCCTTTCTTAGCACAAGCACAGCTGAGAAGCTTCGATGCATGTACTCCATAACGCGTTAAAAATAACGCATTTAATCACACTTTCAATTCCAAGCAAGCGGGAACTTTTGTCAATGCATGATTTCCTGGTACATCCATTACACTGATGCACACATCACAGCTACAAAAATGTTAGAGTCGGAATAAAGCGCGTTCCCTACGACTGATCATTTCGACTTCCAGCGAAGCCTTGATAAAAGCATGGTTTTGTGCACACTGAAAAGCAAGCAAAATTAGATGCATTACAGAAAGCGGACTTTGTGGCTCTTACTGGGGATCATTGGACTTCCGTGACCGTTAGTAATTCTAAATACATCTAATTACAAAATGTTCAATGATCACACTGTTTTAGCCTAATGTACAAAATAATTTTGGCTAATGTTACTCAGAGTTTAAAGAGTAAGCTGGTCAAATTACCTTTTATGTTTCTGACTTATTTTTTTAAGAAGAAAAACTGCACTTTATGGTGAAATTTTGGTTATTATTATTTAAAGACAATACTATTCTGAAAATGTACTTAAAGTACTTAAACTACCACTTTATTTTTAAGTCTGCCCAATTTTAACCAGGGATGATATTTTTGTTTCTGTTTTGAATTCAAATGCAGTTTAAAGGCTTTTTTTCAGAAATTAAAACAGCTTCAGTTTACAATATTCATGTCCATGTCTATTATTTGATTCTGTAAGCCCACTAAAACCGTTTTAAATAAAAAAAAAAAACATTTGCGATTTGGGGCAAATTTACATGTGCGATTACATACGATTAATCAAGATTAATTCTTACACAGCCTCTAATTAATTGGATTAATTTTTTTATCGAGTCCCACCTAATATATATATATATATATATATATATATATATATATATATATGTAGATATATATATGTAGATTTGCATATATATGTGTATATACAGTATATATGTATATGTTGTATATACAGTATGTATATATGTGTGTGTATATATACAGTATGTATATATATATATGTATATGTATGTATGTGTGTATATGTGTATATATATATATATATATATATATATATATATATATATATATGCCAGCAACACTCATATCAATGACAAAACAATTACATTAACAATCATTTTACGTTATTTTTAAAATGTTTGCTTTTCTTTTTCATAACTTCTTTAACACACTACTTCTCCGCTGCGAAGCGGGTATTCTGCTAGTTTTTTTATATTTTAAACCCTTATTAACTCTCCCACACTCTTATAAACATTTCCAGCACAGTTATACAGCATAAACCCTTTATATTCTCTTAGGTATTAGGTACGATTCGTTGAAATTATGCATGTAAACACACTGTTTATATACTGTACATCCATCCATCCATCCATCATCCAACCTGCTATATCCTAACTACAGGGTCACGGGAGTCTGCTGGAGCCAATCCCAGCCAGTAAAACCTAAATGTTATTTTAAATATATGGAGCGTATCCGATATCACATATGTTACAGGCATTAAGATAGACAGGCCACCAGCAATAAATACGTACAATGCAACAAAAATTGTATACAGTAAAATGTGTGTACAATTACACTAAACGTACATACATGTACTACAGTCATGGCCAAAATTATCAGCACCCCTGGAATTTTCCCAGAAAATTGTTGCTATTACAAATGTTTTGGTATACACGTTTATTTCTTTTATGTGCATTGGAACAGCACAAAAAAAAAAAAACAGAGAAAAAAGGCAAATCTGACATCATGTCACACAGAATTCCAAAAATGGACAGGAAAAAATTATTGGCACCTTCTCAAAATTGTGAGTAAATCATTTTATTTCAAGCATATGATGCTCGTTTGAACTCACCTGTGGCAAGAAACAGGTGCTAGCAATATAGCAATCACACCTGAAGCCAGTTAAAATGGAGAAAAGTTGGCTCAACCTTTCTGTTGTGTGTCTGAGTGTGCCACACTAAGCATGGATAACAGAAAGAAGAGCAGAGAATTGTTTGAGGACTTGAACAAAAATTGTGGAAAAATATCAACAATCTCAAGGCTACAAGTCCATCTCCAGAGATCTTCATGTTCCTTTGTCCACTGTGCGCAACATAATTAAGAAGTTCACAACATACGGCACTGTAGTTAATCTCCCTGGACGTGGACGGAAGAGAAAAATTGATAAAAGACTGCAACGAAGGATAGTCTGAATGGTGGATAAACAGCCCCAATCAACTTCAAAGCTGTTCTACAGACTCAGGGTGCAACAGTGGCAGCTTGAACTATTCGTCGACATCTGAACGAAATGAAACGCTATGACAGCTGGAGAGCCAGGAGGACCCCACTGCTGACACAGAAACAAAGTCAGACTGGAGTTTGCCAAAATGTACTTGAGGTATCCAAAATCCTTCTGGGTGAACATCTTGTGGACAGATGAGACCAAGGTAGAGCTTTTTGGTAAAACTCATCATTCTACTGTTTACAGAAAACGGAATGAGGCCTAAGAAGAAAAGAACACAGTACCTACAGTCAAACATGGTGGAGGTACTACGATGTTTTGGGGATGTTTTGTTGCCTCTGGCACTGGATGCCTTGACTGTGTGCAAGGCATCATGAAATCTGAAGACTACCAAAAGATATTGGGGCGCAATGTAGGGCCCAGTGTCAGAAAGCTGTGTCTGCGTCAGAGGTCATGGGTGTTCCAGCAGGACAATGACCCCACACATACCTTTAAAAGCACCCAGAAATGGTTGAAGGCAAAGCACTGGAGAGTTCTGAAGTGGCCAGCAATGAGTCTGGATCCAAATCCGATTGAACACTTATGGAGAGATCTCAAAATTGCTGTTGGGAGAAGATGCCCTTCAAATCTGAGAGACCTTGAGCAGTTTGCAAAAGAAGAGTGGTCGGAAATTCCAGTTGAGAGGTGTCGCAAGCTTGTTAATGGTTATAGGAAGCACTTGATTTCAGTTATTTTTTCCAAAGGGCATGAAACCAAATATTAAGTTGAGGGTGCCAATAATTTTGTCAAGCCCGGTTTTTGAGTTGTGTGTGAAATTATGTCAGATTTGGCTTTTTTTCTCTATTTTTTTTGTTGTTCCAATGCACATGAAGGAAATAAACGTGTATACCAAAACATTTGTAATTGTAGCAATTTTCTGGGAGAAATGGTGCATTTTCTGGGAAAATTCCAGGGGTGCCCATAATTTCTGCCATGACTGTAAGTATGTAGAAAATTAGTTATGGGTAGTCACCAACAATGACATGACGACTTGTCCGATAACGATGAGCTTAATTTTAACAAAGGAGAGCGTTACAGCTCTACTAAAGGAGCCTCTTCAGGTGACTGTGTAGCACCGCCATTGTTGTCTGGAGTTTCTTCTTCCATAGAAGGTGTACTGGGCAGTGTTTTGCGGGTAAGGAACATCGTGCTGGGCAGTTGTTGGCACTGCTTTTTCATTTGTATAAGTAGGTTTTTATACACTTCCATGGCATCGTCAAGATCATTTCTAAATTGCAAAGAACGAATCATTTGTGGGTCCCATTCTTCAACCAATACCTGGAGATCTTTTGCCATTCATAGAATGGTCGCGAGACGCTCAAGAGTTAGGCCGGCATCTTCTTCCTGTGCAGGGTCCTCTTGTTCCTTATCTTCCTTGCTCGCTGACTTGGTCATCTCGGCCAAATCTTTGTCACTAATCTTTGTCACTCAGCATCTTGGAGTGGGCATTGAGCAGCTCATTGACGAAACTTAACTCTTTACACAGCGAAACACGTGGATGCTGAATGAGCGACACAAGATTTCCTGGTTAATGCAAATCGGAATTGAATTCTGCACTCCGGCGCTGAGCCAATCAGCACCCAGGAACTTAACTGTGTGCTCGGATTGGGTAGCTTCTCAGCCATCCGCCAATAGCGTCCCTTGTATGAAATCAATTGGGCAAACCAACTAAGGAACCATGTACCAGAAGTAAAAAGACCCATTGTCCGCAGAAACCCACGAACCAGCGAAAAATCTGTGATATATATTTAAATATGCTTACATATAAAATCTGCGATAGAGTGAAGCAGCGAAAGTCGAAGCGCGATATAGCGAGAGATACTATACTATACTAAAAGCATTGCAGTATTTCTAAAGCAAAGGATGGAGTAGGAATATATGAGAATATTCTGGCACATGTATTCAGTTATATATTTGTCAGTTTTTGACATTACTTTGTAAAAAGTCAGTCATGTCAAAAAAAAAGTGCCCAACCCACAATAATAGTCCAAAAACCCACACTCGCAGGTATCTGGACAAACAAACACAGCATAAAAAAAAGGGTAAAGGTATGGACATTTTACTTTGCATCAGAAACTGCTGTTCAAAATATTTTAGTAATAATTTAAATATTGCCTAGAAATGATATTTGAATGAAAGATCAGGCTTTAGAAAAAAGAAAAGTGCTTACTAGTAAACCATGCACACCAAGAATATTTAGAGTAAGCTATATATGCTACAAAGATTGTGTAGTACATGCAGATTAATTTAGTACATCCTCATGAAATTCTCAACATTTTAAATGTTGTATAACTATTGCAAAAAATTCCCTTTAGTTACAAATTAAGAGTGTAAGATTTATTACCTGAACCATGAAGTACTCACAGAAGCTCCAACCAGGTTCTGTTCGTTTTTCCCTTAAAGTTCTCATGTCATCTTCAAATTTGCCAAGGTTTTTTGTAAAGGACATGAGAAGCAATGTCCTGAGTTTATTTAAGAATGCATTCCAAGATTCCTGAGAGCGGGAGGATTCTTTTAAAGGATCTGACAGCACTACACATCTAGAAAAAGTCACATTTGGGAGGGGGGAGAAAATCAACTTGTATAAGTACTTCCAGAAGTAAAACAATGCCCATTTTAAGCAAATATATACATACATTAATAAATATATTTGAGCTCTGTTATATAGGTACATTTTTAGCTGATTTGATCCCTTGTGGTCCATAAGTTTAAATCTGTAATCAAAAATTTCAAATGTGATTAAAAGACATTCTTAGATTGTACGATATTTTTGTAACACCTATGAAGACAAATGTCCCAAATATTATGGCACCCTGAAAGAAAGGAGAGGAGAGGTTTATAAAGGGCTGCGATTTCTACATGGTGAAGTCAGATGAAAAAAAAGACACTAAAAAACAATGTACAATAATGTGTGGATAGATTAAAACATTTCTTCATACAACAGCTACTGTCTTCTGAATTGAACAAAAGTTTAGTTTCATATACAGGCATCACTGCAGCTTACTATACTTTTATAGATAGAGCTATTAGATCAAACATTTTTCACATAGATATAATTCAAATTTCTTTTAAAGAGATCTTGTTCGAAGACAAAACCTGACACTTGACAGTCAAACAACAGTTGTTTGATTTTCTCGTATAATTCTGTCATCATTATGCAAAGCTACAGTATTTTACTGATCTGTTTTTAAACTTTGCTTCTACGATCAGCCTTTTCATAATTTTGAATGGTTAGCTTGTCATCGTTAATAAGAATTACATCCAGACCCCTTCACAGCATAGTGTTGGTTTTTTTTTCTTTACCATCGCTCTGCACTTACATCTACAAACGTACTCAGAACAGTTTTTCTAAATGCTTATCCTCCTAATACTATCATTTAACATCTGATTCTGTCCCATTCAGTCTTAAACCTGAAATCCCTGACAATTGTTTAAAGCCAATACCTTCTCATTAAAGCAAATGGAAAACAGCAGACATAATTCTGTCTTTCCTTTTATTGCAAAGCTTTAAATGTGTCTTAAGCACTTCATGTTTGGCAGGAGCACAAGTTTAAAAAATAAAGTAAAAACTACTAATAATAATTTAGAGAAAGAAGTGTATAATAATGAGGTATCAAAAAACACAAACAACAATACATGAAACAACTAGCATTGTTGAAAAGTTGAATATTCAAACCTTCTTTTTTAGGTAATTTGAGAGCCCTAGTTTGGTATTATTACACTAATTACTGTTAGGCAATAATCAATTTACACATCTGTCCTGGAGAGGAAAATGTTGAAATTTTTTTAATTGCACACGGCTCATATTAATTTTCTAGTTTTTGCTGAAACGAACCAGGATGAACTGGATGAATTTACAGGATTCTTAAAAGCAACTAAACTATGGAGACAATTCACATTGGAAGTATTTCTTGTTCATATATTTTTCCTGTATTGTACACTAACTTTAGTGCACCTGTTTCAGTTGGTTTATACTACATCTATTTCAATTAGTTTAAAGACCAGAGAACTAGCAGCTGTTTTAATTAGTTTATAACCAGGGAAAAGAAAGCAGTATGGAGGTGTGTTAAAAGATCCAACACTTTGAGAAGAGCTATTTAACACAAGGACAAAAGAGCCAATCAAATGTGCATAATGTCACATGTCCTAAAATCCAACATGTGCACTTTAACATAAACGGCTCATCTGAGGGACCAAAAAAGGCAACAGAAGGGCAACAACCTAAGAAGTGAAAACACAGATCAAGACATGTGTGACCATTTCAACTGAATGTCGGAGAATGCAACTTTCTAATAACACTGATCGCTAATTTAAAAGACACTAAGGACAACTTTCATTCATTGACATTGCAGAGTTTCAGTAAGCTTTTCTAAAGATTATATCCAGACTTTTGCTGTCTATTTTATTTTTCTAGATAGATAGATCTATTATACATTTCTTCTGTGTGCATTATTATGCTTTAATAAATGCTATACTGCTTTTACATTTCTACACTTTGTCTTTTACCTAGAGTGCTTGAAATAATAAAACTGTGCCTAGTGTGGGAAGATTATTGCTTTCTTGTCTACCGGATTATCAAGGCTGCAAGGTTGTTCTTCAATATTTAGAACAACTGTAGCAAAAGTAATACATTGCTTGGTTGGTGTTATAAAAATAAAAGGAGGTCAAGCGGTAACATGTGACGCGAGGACACTTGCATGTTTTGTTAGCACTGGTGACAGTGAATCACTATGTACAGAATCCCATGTGGAATACTGTGGAGTGACTGGCAATTGGGCATCACCCAAGACTTTGTCTAGATAGGATCTCTATGCATTTGTATGTGTGTATGGTAATCTTCAAGTGCAGGAGTAGATGAATATAGTAAAAGTACCCTATAAGGTCTCCCAAATTTAACAATAATACAACATCTAAATATTCATTGAAACTAAAAACCACCCCCGTTTTGCAAAATTGCAGAGAAAAACAGATATAAGCCAGCAATCTGAGAGTGAGAGGAAGAAAGCAACAAAAACAGTCCTTATAAGAAGAGCAGATGAAAATCCATCTTAAAAGACCACCTCATACCTACATTTTATACCAACCAAACATAGAATCTTTTAACACAGGCATGTCAAACACGCGTGGCCCGCAACAGAAATCTGTGCAGCCTACATGACAGATCCTAGTTAGTAATAAACTTTTACAAAATGATTACTGTCATTTGTAATTAAATCATTCTGCATCTTCGGCATTACTTATTGACTTTTCTGACTTCTGCCTTCTGACAAAAGCACATTTTCCCATGGCATTACTGTATCGGAAACGTCATCCGCTAGTATAGTTGCAGCCGCGAAGTCGCAACTGAAGTACTAGGCTGCAGTCCGCGGCCCGAGAGTACTGCCAGCAACAGAGACTCACTCAGTGAAGGGCTACAGCAAAAAGGCTGCCCCCTTCACGGAGGACACTTTTCAGAATGCTAGGCGGGTGGGGCTTTGCAGAGGTACAGAGAGAGGAGAGAGACCACTGTGAGAGAGTATTACAACAAAGTATTTTTATGTTTCTGACAGTTTCCCCATATGACACAAGTCCACAGAAACCTCGTTACTACGAAGTACATTCAGCAGCAGATACTTTCATTACAACGAAGTGACCTTGAAATGCTTGAATGAATCATCCACAGAGCAGTTAGTTCTGCGGTCACAGCTCAATTGTGGACATTTGCACAACGATCCCCAAACAGAAACACTGTAAAAAAATGTTCTTTCTTCAAACTTTCCTCGTACTGTTTCTTTGCTGTTTTTGTTTTGTGTGGTTTTAAGTGATACATTTTCCTTATTGCTCTTCAACATTTGAAAAACATCCATTAGAATTTAACTCATTATCACCGTTCTTTTCTGCATATAACAGTATGCCGTTTCTATAGAAGAAAAATCTCGGGTTGCAAACGTATGCGAACTGCTGCATTTGAAGACGCCGAAAAAGCCGTTTTTATGTGGTTGCAGTGATGCTTGTTCAAGAAACATTCATATTAATGCGGCACTCATTCAAGAAAATTAGATTTTTAAACTCTCTTGGGACCCGGAGAAACAATCTCACATGTGGCAATAGCGCTTCGGGACGCACTTCAGTGTGTCATTCCCGTTTTGGGGGGGGTAGATCCCAGGGATCCCATACCTCACAATATGAAGAAGAAAAAGATAATTTGGCTTCTGATTGATAACGGTGCTGACCACAACATGCTTCCGCACTTAGATAATGTTCATGTTAAATTCCTCCCACCCAATTGCATGGCAGTGCTTCAGCCATTGGATTTGGGCATCATTCGCACCCTGAAAATGGATCATCGCAAGGAAATACTGAGAAAAATTCTTGTCAGCATAACTTGTAGACAGGAGAAGACTAAAATAATGCGAAAGAAGCTATTGAAGCTGATTGCATTTCCAACATCCTATCTTTGTGATGCACGTCTTCTGCAGTGACAGCAACCAAAACGAGATTACGGAGTATACTGAACATAAGCAACACACTTCGCATGTCACGGTCTTCCATTCTCCCCAGATGGGATCATCTGGTTGCAGGAAAACAAGCTCAGGGCTCTCACTGATTCTGCTTTATGGTAAGCTGTATAATTTCTATTACTAAATTATAACTTAATAATAATAGAAATGTAATGTAAATTGTGTATAAAACTGCCCTACAAACCCACACATAATCACCACATAAACTCCAGCCTCCAACAACCCACCGGTCCCTGGAAACATTTGCTTCTAGTAAAACAGTGCTTGGTGTCAAACAGATTGCGGACCACTGGGCTACACTACTGCCAAAAATGACCATCACGAGTAGTAATAGCTTGCATATTTTCATGTTTTTTTGCTCTAGTTTTACGTAATTTACACTAGTATTGTAACAAACAGTGCAGACTACAGCTGAAGATCTGAAGTAGACGCGAGAGGTTGGTGAGTTGTTTATTAACAGATTTTTGTGATTTTGAGTTTGTATAATTCGTGTAGGTCAGGGGCTTTTTGCATATTGGCTTATTTTATAATATAAACTTTGAAGTAAACTTAGTAAAATTAGATTTTTGGAGGATTTGTTTTCCAACTTGTATTACTGAGCTATGAATTCAGTGAGCATTTTCACGATTTCAGTTCACACGAACAGGACTTTGTGCTGTTTACGTCACCATACTCTTACAACGTTGAGAACGCACCTGAGAATATCCAAATGGAATTGATTGAACTGCAGTCAGATTCTATTTTGATGGCAAAATACAATGACGTTGGTGGGCCAGGCGTGTATGCTTACCTGCCACCCTCGTATTTGCAGATCCATAAGTTGGCATCGAGAGTACTGTCTATGTTCGGAAACACTTACCTTTGTGAGAAATTGTTTTTGTTAATGAAAGCTACCAAAACCCCACATCGCTCAAGACTTACTGTCGAGCACCTTTCATCCCTCATAAAACTTGCAGCTGCAGAAGATTTCAAGCCTGATATTGACAAACTGGTTACTAACAAGAGATGCCAAGTGTCGGGACAAAATAAATTGATCTCACACTGCAAGACTCCTATATAAGTAATGAATATAATATAATGAATACAATATAATAATATAAGGACCTAGCTAAGACTCTAATTGTACACTGTTGTACGGAGATTGTATGGAAATAAATTGCTTTTCCTTAAACTTTGTGTAACATTTTTTAAAGTTTTCAGTATTGGAACGAAAGCTACAGTAACTTTGTATAATAGTATTTGTTATAGTGCGGCCCACTGACGCACATATGGCAGTCGAAGCGGCCCACCAATGGTAGTGAGTTTGATATGCCTGTTTTAACACATTATCCATTTTCTGAATTCTTGAAACATTTTGTTCTAAAACAACTATTTTTTCATAATGTAAGAGGAAAGAAATCGGCTGCCTCTTAGAAATATATTTTGTGCTTCTTTACCAGATTTTTTTAAAGAAATGCATTAATTATAGCACTAAAATGGAACTATTAAATATTTGAGAGTACACCTTGCAAGACACAAAATTAATATTTAAAACTGTATCAAATTATTGATAATATCTTTTCACAAACACCTGAAATTACAAGGAAACAGGAAGAGGCCAACAGCCTGTTTTACACTATAAGCTGGAACTGTAAAGAAAGCATCCCTTGTACATTGATTGCATCAAACATGAATGACATATTTGTTCATTTATACAGTGAACATAAACAGTGGTATCTGGGGTGCCAATTATTTCTCTTTCGTACTCATTTAAGCTTTTGTTTTTATTTTTATTTTTTTTGCTTGTACTACTGTAGTGGTACTACTGGGGAATGAAACTTCAACTTCCAGCAGTCCCTGCGGTGGTTCTGAGAGGTTGTCTACTGAGGGTGCAGGGACTGCTGGGCACAAGGAGGGTGGCGCAACATTTAAAAGGGGTCCAGTTCTGCACAGAAAGAAAGTCTGTCGTGTTTTGTTTGTTTGTTTGCCTTCCCATTTTGCTACCTGTGCATTCTTGTTTTGCGCTGGATCGTCTTCTGTTTTCGGTGTATGGACTGTCTGAGGATTTGTTGTTGTCCTGCGAAGAAATGAGTGCTCCTGACCCCATTCACATGCCATCATTTCATCAGGAAATACTGTTAGGATTATATTTACATTCATATACAGTGTGCTGATCTCTAGACTATCTACCTCCACCACTTCATTTCAGTTGCCGTTTTCATGGACTTTAGTATGTGGTTTTTGTTAGTGGTTTGTTATTGCAGAGTTCGTGTTTATTGTATATCCCCGTAAGGGGAACTGTGATGGGATCATTTTAGTTTTATATATTTCACTTATTATTGTTTAATACATTCATTTCTGTTTTATTACCAGTTGTTTTTTTGAGTGTGTGCGAGTCGGGTCAAGGCTGGGTGCGTTCCTGGGATCCCGACCTAAAAAATAAATAACTTATCATCATATTGACAGTGTGAATCTTAGCTGGGTTTTTAATCCGCTACAACATTTTACACTGCAACTTTTTCTACTTTGATATTTTCCCATATATTGCACTTCAATACAGGTAAAGTTTCCAAAAAACTTTAAATCCTGTCACTAAGTGCTTACATTTGTCCTGAAGTCCAATACATTTGTTATTTCATTTTACACAGAACGAATCCAAAGTGATTAAAAATTGAGTAACAATAAATAATCCTTGAGTACTGACTTAGTGTCTACATGAAAACATTTTCTTAAAACTAGCCAGTGACCAAAATATCAATGTCTCACTGAGGGGATCCCAGGTCAGGACAGGTTCCACCTACAAATCAGAAACCAACTAAGCCACAAAATATCAAGATATTAATGCTTGATCATGAACTGCTTTTCCCATAATGAACCATGGGTGCAAGGTTAAAGGTGCTAGAATTCTGCAACTGCCAAGAACAGCTATAGAAAATATTATTTGGTTGCACTGCACCTTTGTTGCAGTTATCTTAAAGAAATAATTTACTAGGTGTGTCAAGTCACTTTTCATGCCCGGGTATAAGAATTATACAGTTTTATACTGTCATAAAGCAATACAAATAAAAAAAATTAAAAAAAAACAAACAAAAAAGGGAGGCATATTAACGTTGTCCTCAAGTACCTGGAAACTGGGCTCAAATCATAACTTGGACCTTGACTATGTCACTGTTTTCTGTAAATGTCTGTATAGTATGTTCTCATGATATTCCATTTTCCCTTCCATGTTCCTAAGATATGCATGTTAGGCAAGTGTGAAATCAAAACTGGCCTAGTATGATCATTTGTTGTTCCTTTTTGAGGTTAGGGTTCTGCCTTGAACCCAGGACCGTAAAACCGGAGTGAGTTGGACACAGAATAAAAAAATAAATCTTTGTAATGTAGCTCAGGGCATTTAATGACAAGTTGTCTCTGCAATGTTGGTTTAATTTAAGGTTTCACTTTGCCTATAGGTGAAAAAAGTGGGAGACGGGTAGATTGTTACTGGCTCTAAACTGGCTATAATGCATGTAGTCCGGATTAACTTTCATCCTAAAAAGCATATATTTGAATCATATCCTGATGGCCTGACTAAGGTAAAGACGTCATATCCATTATCAAATCACTCCGAAGAAGTTAAAGAAAAAAAAATAATCAAGGTTTAATCATTTATGCTGTGCATTAAACTATATATGCAGTTGAAGTCAGAGGTTTACATACACTTAGGGTGAATTCTTTAAAACTCACATTTTAACCCATTCAAAGATTTTTATACTAGCAAACAATAAATTTGACACATTGTTTAAGACATCTACTTTGTGCAGAAATAATTAATTGGCAAAAATAATTTTTTCCAAAAATGTTCACAGTCAAAAGAGTTTTTCATTTTTTATCGACTATATTCCAGTTCCAGTGGGTCACACATTTAAATACACTTTGTTAATATTTAGTAGCACCACCTTTAAATTGTTTAACTTGAGCCAAATGTTTTGGGTAGCCTTCCACAAGCTTCTTAAAATAAAGGTGCTAGAATTTTGGCCCATTACTCCAGACAGAACTGCCATAACTTGGCGAGGATTGTAAGCCCTCCTTGCATGCACACGCTTGTTCAGTTTTGTCCACAAATTTTCAATCAGAATGAGGTCAGGGGCTTTGTGATGGCCACTCCAATACCTTCACCTTGTTGTCCTTAAGCCATTTTTCCACAACTTTGGAGATATGCTTGGGGTCATTGTCCATCTGAAAGACACAACCCCAACAACATGATGCTCCCACCCCCATGCTTGAAGGTTGGTATGGTGTTCTTTTCCTTGTAAGCCTCATGCTTTTTCCTCCAAACAGAGCAATGGTCAATATTGGCCAAACTGTTCAACCTTGGATTCATCAGACCAGAGGATATTTCTCCAGAAGGTAAAATATTTGTACCTGAGTGCCACTGCAGACTGCAGCCTGGCTTTTTGATGGTGACTTTGGAGCAGTGGCTTCTTCTTTGCCAGGCAGCCTTTCAGGTTATACCAATTTAGGACTTGTTTACTGTGGATATAGATACTTGTCTGCCTCTTTCCTCCAGCATCTTCACATGATCCTTTGATGTTGCTATGAGACTTTTTGGCACTTTTTGTGCCAAAGTACATTCTTCTCTAGGAGACAGAATGAGTCTCCTTCTTGAGCATCATGACGACTATGTGGTCCCACGCTGTTTATACTTTAGCATTATTGTTTGTACGGATGAACGTGGATCCTTCAGGTTGTTTGGAAAGTGATCCCAAGTATAAATAAGATTTGTGAAAGTCTACATTTTGTTTCCTGAGGTCTTGGCTGATTTTGTTTGATTTTCCCATTACATCAAGCAAAGAGGCAATGAGTCTGATAGAAGGCCTTAACATACATTCACATGTTGACTTCAAATAAGATAATTGGCTATTGAAAGCTAATTGTCTAATTAACCAAAGGCTTGAAGTCATTTTCTAGAATTTTCCAAGCTGTTTAAAGGCATAGTTACCAAAGTGTATGTAAACTTATGACGCACTGGAATTGTGATTTAGTCAATAAAAGGTTAAAATCCGTCTGTGAAATTGTTAGAAAAAAAGAGTTTTGCCCTGCACAAAGTAAATTTCTTAAATAGTATGTCAAATTTATAGTTTTAGCACAAAATCTGTGTAGGGGTTACAAAGTGAGTTTTAAAGAATTCACCCTAAATGCATGTAAACATCCGATTTCAAGCATAGTAACACATATTATACATTCATGAGCCTTCATTAACAGTTTTTAAGCCCTTCATGAAATCATGAGTTTTTATATGACACTTTTCCACTAAGAAAGGGCATTAAGTATATTATTTAGGGATAACCCCCTCCCACCATTTGAAAAATGAAATATCCCTAAATCTCAAAAATGCTTTGACTGATTTGATTGAAATTTGGTGATGTTGTCGAAAAAAAGATAGATGACATACGTTTTAAATTTGTTGATATTTCTTGTAAATAATGCTGCAATGAGTGGGGTATTCTAATGCACTGCATGTCTTCAAAAAAAATGAAAAGATAACAATCACACAAAGAAATGGGATGAGCCAGTTTATGCTAATGAATGCCATCTACAGAAGCAAACTGGAAAGAGAAAAGTTTGGTGAAGCTCAAAGACGACACATTTAGCAAGCAAACTATAAAGTTAATGTGCTTGCCAAGTGCTGTGGCTGTGAGCATAGTGAGTTTTGGACAACTGACCCATTAAGAAAGATATTTAACATACTCTGCTTAAAAAAATTGAAAGGAACACTTAAATCACACATCAGATCTTGATGAACAAAATATTCAAGAGGAAAATCTTTACCAAGTAATACTGTGTATTTCACGGACATCATTATGATATAACAACAACCAATGGAAACCAAAATCACCAACCCACTGAGGGCTGGATTCAACATCAGCCAAAAATCTAAGTCAAAAATTGAAATCACAGGCTGATCCAACTTGCGTGAATTTCATCACAGCAACTCATAATGTGACTCAGTTGTGGGTATGACCCCCATTTGCCTGTTTGCATACTCCTGATGAGACGGTGGATAGTGTTCTAGGGGATCTCCTCCCAGACCTGGATTACTGGAATCAATGAGCTCCTGGACAAATCTGTGACACTATCTGATAGCATCGAATGCATTAATAACATAACATCTCAGAGGTTCTCAGTTGGATTCAACTTTAAAGGCAAATCAATGGTAACAATGCCCTCATCTTCCAGGAACTGCTTACAGACTCTGGCCACATCGAGGTAAGGCATTGTCCTAAACCAGGAGGAGAGTGGGCCCATTGCACCAGCATAAGGTCTGATGATAGCTCTGAAGATTTAATTCTGGTACCCAACAATATTTAGGGTACCACTGCTTAGCATGTGAAGGTCTGTGCAACTGTTCAACGATATGCCTCCCCAGACAATCACTGACCCACCTCCAAACCAGTCATGCTGGATGATGTTGCAGGTTGTGCAACAATCACCACAGTGTCTCCAGACTCTTTCATGCCTGTCACATGTGCTCAGTGTGAACCTACACTCATCTGTGAAGAGAACGGGGCACCAATGACTGAGCTGCTAATTGTGTTACACTCTGGCAAATAGCAATCAAGCTGCACAGTGAAGGGCTGTGAGCAAAGGTCCTACTATAGGACACTGCGCCTTCATGCCACCCACATGGAGTCTGTTTCTGACAGTTTAGTGAAAAAAATATGCATACTAGTAGCCAACTTGGTGTCATTTTGTAGTATTCTGCCACTGCTCTTCGATTTCCTCTTTGTAAAAAAGAACAGATACTGGTCCTGCTGCTGGATTGATGCCCTTTCTTAGGCCCTGACCAGCTCTCCTCATGTAATGGCCTGTATTCCTGGTATCTCCCCCATGCTGCAGAGATTGTCCTGGGAGACGCAGCAAATCTTCTTGCATTGGCATGTATGGATGTGCATTCATGGAGGAGCTGGACTACCTGTGCAATCTGAATTGGCTGCAGGTAATACCTCATGCTACCAGTAGTGACAAAAACACTTTGAAAATACAAAACAAGAAAAGAATCAGTCATGAAAAATAAGGAGAGAGCAACTGTCTGTGGCCACAAACTGCAAAACTGTTCCTTTTTTAGGGGTGCCTTGCTGTTGACTCTTCAGTGCAGCTGATGTCACCTTAATTGCACCAGAGCAAATGAAGTTGATTAACAGTCGCTTATGATTCCTAACTGAATAGATTGATAGCCATGAAGCTTAACTGACATGGTGTTAGTCTCTGATGACTAAGTGTATCGTTAATTTTTTTGAACACTCTCACCTATCTGAAACCATATGGCAATGCCTATGCAGGTACTACAGTTCTCATCAGCCAGTGCACAGCTTTGGATAATTTCATCAGCGTTTGCAAAGTTTAAATAAGAGCATTGACAAAAGTGACATGTCAAAGATAACTTGTGTGCTTTTTTTTCTCTACTTTGGAATAACAATTTCATCGTCTTGGTGGATTACTGCACTTATCTTAGAATATGACTTTTTGACTAATCTTGGATTGTACTTCAATTTGTTGTATCTACAAAAGAAACTTCTCCTCAGTTTATTTTAATCTGTACCTTTTTCTAAGAAATGAGCTGCAAAAACCCAAACCTGAATACCTCTTTTTAAGCAAGTTTCGCTATTGCAAACTCACACATAAAATGTAGCATATTCAAAAGGAAACTCTGCTGTTTCCCTTGTCATTACTTATTGGGGTTTTACATTTGACATAATCTATGAAGCAAAATCCAGGAAAAGAGACAATGGGGTTATGATGCACTTGGCTAAACATGCGCTTCATTTTACTATGAATACCATATGTTCCAATAAATCAGAGATAACAACAGTGTAATCAGTTTATCAGTGCATACATAGCCCATGCATTTTTAAAAAAAGCCAACATTGTTTACCACCTTCATACTGTTATTAAGTATATAATACCAATCAATAATCAGTGTTAAGTGCTTTTTGAAGTTAAAACAAAAAAAGAAAAAAAAACACACAAGGAAGAGTCAAGATTTTTAGCAGTTTTTAGCATTGAATCAACCAACTTTAGATCATCTTTGTACCATTACTGAATATAGCTTTAATACAGAGTTCTGTTGCATCTCTTTCACACCAGCACCACCAAGGACTGTATGTAGCATGTTTAACAGTAAGCAGGTCAAGTGAATCAATATTAGCCCTTAGTGTAAAAAAAAAATAATAATAATAGTAATAATGCTAAAAATATTATATACAGAAAAGTACTTATTTACAAGCGGAACTATAACAGAGGCCAAATCAGAAACCTTCCTGCGCGAAATAGGCAGCACAACTACTATAAAGATACAGTATAAGTAAAATATCAGTGAAAAGTGTATTTCTGAATTTCAAAAACAACACAAACCCAAGTAAAACATAAATACAAAAGAAATTATGAAACACCTTACTGTACTCTATGGTTCAAAAGCAACTTTATTAAATAATAAATGATATTATTATTAAATATAAATATATATATTTAAATGGTGCCTAGGAAATCCAGTGAACATATTATTTCTCTTCAGTAGAGGTCTGTGAAAAACAGGATCCACATCACAGTATAACCAACTCCTACTTATGACACGTTCCACATCTGGAACACTCCAGTGGTGTAGGATTTGATAAACCTCAGATGAACAGATAACCTTCTGTAGCATCTGTGCCTAGCAAGAAACCCTTGCACTTTATCTTATGTACACTAGATAATTAGCAATGAAATTAAACATGTTACACTTAACACTAGACAAGAGAAACAAAAAAAAAAAACACATAAAACTTGTAGATTTCACTAATAACTGTGTTCAATTAATAAATATTAGCATATGATGCAAAATGTATATTGAGTGGGTAATATCACAAAAGCAATCACAGATAGACATGAATATTTTTTAGCTCATAGCAAACATGATGTACGATGAACAGTTCACAGATTTTGCAGAGGCAAAACACATTTTGTAACAGTGACAAACACTCTTACATTATGTTCTGGGGAGATATTATTGGGTATAATATAGTATACTAACTTAATATTTAAGTTAACGTAAACCCACAATTAAAAAACAATGAAATTAAACCCAAAAATACAAAAACACAGAGAGTAACACCAGATCTGTGGGAGGCATCAGTACCCTAGGATAAACGTCACAGTTTGCAATGTTGCGTTTTTTCCATTAAGACGATTTTTCACTTTGCAAATCATCTGATTGTTTTTTTGTGTTATGTCATTCTTTTTTTTGTTTTACCTCTTAGCAATTTATCTAAGCCATAGATTGTCTGTCAAAACTATTTCTAGTGCAGGATCACGTGCAATACTTGGTTCCCTAGTGCATTTACAAATCAGAAGAATATTTTTGGGGGTCTGTTTTCAGTATTCAAAGTTGGGCTTGAAGAATATTTTATACTGTAGCTGTTATACCAATATCATCGCAAGGTGACCACTTTGTTTCTTCAACTGACAAAATAAAAATGAGAGGCATGTTTTATTATCTTCACGTGGTGTTTCGCATTGTTGTATTTTTAATATTGTTTGGATACATATTTCTTATATAGTTTTTATAACAAGTTGTTTCACATAGATTAACCTGTACTTCATTAAGATCATTCTCACAAAAACTGAAATATATTTTCTTTTCATCTTAATTCGATTCAATACTTAACCATCCTTGAAGTTTTGCAAGCACTCATTTAAAGCAGCACAACCACCCTACATTATGTTTGAGTCTGTTCATACTACACTCTAAAATGTATTATCTATCTATCTATCTATTAATCCTAATATACCAATCTATCACAAAGCTCAAAAAATCTATATTGAAAATAAAAAAATCATAACATAAATCTAGAAGCAGAACATCAAATGCAAGTTAATGTCATCAATAAAATATTTGTATAGTGTACAAGAAAGAAAATCTTTCACACAATTAAAATGGACTTACATATACTAAATACATACATAATAAGAGGAAAACAATTTGATTACTGCAGAAGATGCCTACTGCTGCTAATCCCAACAAACATTTTATGCTGACAATTCATACATTAGAACGTGTGTGTAAATTTCCATATGAAACAAGTGTCCTATTTAGACAGGATTAACTAAATTAGGCCCTTTCCTCTAATACTTCAGTTAGTCCTAAGAGATCCCAATAAAAGGCGAGAAAGCAGCAGTGTTACAAAAGCCTAAGCATAGCAATTACTACACTATAATAAAACATACATTATAAATATGCCTTTGAGATCTAAAGTCAAAATACACTGCATCACATGGTTGTCGAAACTGTACAAAAACTGCTTTGTGGTTATAAATGCCATGTTCTCAATAAGTTATGCAATTACATTATGCTTTTATGCTTTAAGCTGACATCTTTGTGAGGCTAAATCGTATAACTAGAGGGAAACAAAGAGCAAGTAACATTTTACTATTCAGTATGAAAACAGTATCGAAAAGAGATTTACACCAAACATGCAAAACTCTTTACAGCTAGTATGTTGACAACTTTAACACTACACAAAAAGCAATGCAGCAAAACGTGACACCAATATAAGCAAGTAGAAATATCTGAAAATTTAAAAGCAGCAAACACACAAAGATGCTAAGTACTGACATGCACATTCATGTCATCATGGACCTTTTAGTTTTACTTTCTCCAAAAGCAAGTTAATACAAATACATACTATATATGCCTTAAATTGAAAAATGCAAATTCTGAGCACAAACTTAATAATGTAATATTACAAGTAACATACCTGTCACTCTGTTTATTGCAAAAGTCACTCCTTATTTTATCTACTATTGATGTTCGTGGAAGAATGTTGGTTTTGTTCTTCTTTTTGGCATCACTGTCAACTAACACAATCAGCCAGTCCACTGTATTGTAATTCTTCAAAATGTTCTGCCATCTGGTAATGTCATCTTTAACAGAAGACTTGTAAACCTCTGTATCCTGTTTTTAAAAAAAAAAAAAAATGTTCAGACAGGTGTATTAAAATCGACATAAAGGCTTCTAATGTTTATGACCCTTAAAATTACTTATTTACATTTTAGATACATTCATTTTTACTCAATTTATATAAGCAGGTGCAAATACTTTGGTTTTATTGATTTACGATGTTGCCAAACTTAAAACATGGCACTCATTCAAAAAAAAAAAAAAAAAAAAAGGCTCTGTCCTTTTTAACAATATGAAATTCTACTGAATGATTATGATCCAAATGTTCAGGAAACTATTACCTATAATCAGGGGATATTAAACATGTAAACACCAATACTTATGATCAGAGTAAAATAATACCAGACTTTCACTGTAATATTACACAGCTGCTTTTCATTGCACTTATAGATTTTATGTAAATAAGAGGAGTAAAACTTTTTTTGTGTGTTTCATATGAAAACCTTATACCACCATTTACAAACGTACTGTAAGTAGGCATGAAATAAACAAAAGAGAGAAGTGATATTTTATATGAGAATTTTCATGAAAAGTACTCTGAGGTCAAGAGTGTTATGATATCTTTCAGACTAGCATATATAAAAGGATAAAGGAGAACAGTCAAAATCAAAACTGTAGATCACACCTACACAGCAATCTGTCCAGTATATATGTAGAAATGGAAAAGTCAAAAGAGCCTTATTGCCTTCATTAGGCAACAGTTCTTCTTTAAATTGGACAAAGTTGGCCTCCAAATGAATCATCTTTGGTGGGCGACCATAAGACCTGCAGAGACATGAAATTAATTTCCAAAGTTATAAAACATGTACATAACCAATAAAATCAAAATTACTAATGATAATTTCAAATATCTTCCTTATTTTAAGAATTTTTAACTCCAAGAATTATATATATTGCAAATTTCTTAGCATGAAGGAAAGAGCTCTTCTTTTGACACATTATCAAAATGAAAAGCATATGATCTCTCTCATATATATTTCTTTTCTGGTTCGGCCTGCTTCCTCTTCAAAACTGAAACCTCCACGCAGCCCACACGGTATTTCCCGATTCCTATTCCTCCTCTACCAAACTCTTCCCCACGTTGCCTGCGGCCTCCCATACACCCCGACACCGCTTTTCTCGATTCCTATTCCTCCTTCGGACTACCGCATTCCCCGCTCGTCTATCATGACCCCATTGGTGTCATGTCACTACCCTATCTCTAGCCTGACCGCGTGACCTTTCACTTCGGCCATGTGCGCCTGTGAGTCTTTTCTGTAGCCTAAAACAGGAAGGTACTCTCTCGACCACTGGCATTGGTTTCGCACCTTGCTATTTTCGTTATACTGCAACGGTTGTTTCCTAAGCCTTTGTTATAAAATGAACGACAGTATCTTCTTTGTCGATGGGTTTTTGTACGTCGTCATCTGTATTCCGGGATCCGGCAACTGCCTGTTCCTATCAGTGGGTTATTTCTTGACACAAATCGTCTCCAGCAAAACACCTATTCACAACTGTGTCTTTCAAGAAGTATTTCTTTCTTCTTGATTTCTGAATTCCTTTCTCACCATTTTCCATTCCTATTCTTACACCACCATATGCTACAGTGGGCATCGGCTAGTTATCAATTAAACGTCTTTACCAAGGAGACAAAGGTTCACAATGTTTGAAAACAAAACTAAATGATCTAACATACAACTGAAAAGACTAACAGGTGGGTACATTTAAAAGGAATCATAAAAAAAATCTTTTTTCCAGGAATATACAAATTCATCAGTTTTCCAAAAGCATCTGCATACATGTATAACCAAGTTGTTCAAAGAAACACTTCATACAATTTTTTTTTCTTTTTATTGCTGGTCACACTCTGCTATGCTTATGGGGAATGCACCAGAGTATGGCATATCTGTTTCTTCCTAAATCCAAAGGTTGCCACCTTGAACAAGAAACAGAACTCTAACTGTAAGCACTGACTTATGCAAGTCTTCTAAGCACTGGGAGCTACTCCATTTCCTACTCTGAAACAGTGGCTGCAAGCAATGTTCATGTGACCACGCTACTACAGTCAAATAAACCGTTTAGTCCAGAATTTCTTAATTTATGTTTTCTAATTCATAGTGCAAACAGTAGTTAGAGTAGAAACACTATGTAAGAGTACAAGTTACTTTTAAGTGCATCAACCATTCTATAATATGGTGTACATTTCTTGGTGACATTGCTGTTGCAGCTTTTATTATTTTAAATATCATGATGTTTTTTTTCCCAATCACAAAAAATTTAAATTGACAAAAACATTGTACTTGCTTTCAAAACAACCTGGACATGGATGTCCTTTTCTAACAGGTCTTTTTAAAAACTGCCCTATAAAAAATATAATGATTCATCACAGAAAAATCTAAATCCTTCTATCACATGTGCCTGACGAGAAGACCAAATATAACAATATTCTGTACTTTGGCAACCACGAAGCATTAAATGATTAAGGAAATGTTTTCAGCAATAGTTCATTTTTCCTCAGCCGACTTTGTTCTGAAGGGGCAATGACTACACAACAAGTTTAATTATTATATTTTATATCTGTTGTTATTGCTATCATCACATTTAAACTTTTATTATTTCTAAAATAGCAAAGAGCATGGCTAAAAATGTGCACATAGATCCGCCTGTTCATTTTAAAATCTTGATGTTAAGTGTGTTTGAGCATGGGAAAGGTGCGATATAAATAAATTATGTTTGTATGCAATTTTTCACTTTTTCAAAAGCAATCTACCAGATATCTCAATCAGCAGGTTACCACATATTTGTGAATTATTAATCCATCAAAATACTGTGCAAAGGGTTCTATTCAAAATACAAATATGTTAATTTAGAACATCTGCTAAAACATGTTGTTTCAGAAATAGGAGAAGGGCAGAAGAAATGGGATTAAACAAGAGATGCTGTGATCAGGTTTGTTTTTTTATTTTAGGGACGAGACCGATCTCCAATGTCATGTTACTGTATCAGCCAATTCTGATACCGATTCTGTTTTTTCTTTCTCTGTTTAAAAAATATTTATACTAAGCTCCTGCATAACCAGATTTGGAGAAGTCTTGTGTGTTAACCTTAAGTATTCTTTTAATTAACTACAGACTACAAGTGTTACCTGTTCAATTTTTAATAACAAAACGAAATTATGTAGGCTTATTCTTCGGTAAAGTCTGCCTTACTGCTCTACAGGAAGTTCACAGCTTCATAACACCTTTGGTAAAGGAGCATTACAACTAAATTACTTTAAAGCTTAGAAAAGCAGATGCTTGGGGGGAAAACACGGCTTTATTTACCGATCACAGATTAAGTCTTTTTGTAGTGAAAATGGGGCATTCGAGCAGCACAGTACTAGGCAATACCTTTACATCACACAACACTTCAAATGTAGCATTTAGTATAACTGACATGTGGCTCTTCCAAAGAGTTTTTTCCTGAAGACGCATGGGCAGTTGGATATTTAAAAGCCTGTCTGCACCAACTTGAGAACTTTTACAGTGCCCAGAACCATTTTAGTTAAGACATGCATATATTCAAACCTTTTTAACATTAAAACCAGGATTTTACTGAGCTATACGGTCTGCGCATTTATAATCTGAACTGCAGCAGAAATGGTTTCTTTTAAAAAATACAAGCCAACTTTCCAGCAGCTCCTCTGCAAGTGGACAGGATGTGTTGTTATGCCACAAACTCTTTCAATTTGAATCAACTTGAGTCAACAGAGCTGGATTAAAAAAATCATCTTGCTCATTTAAGGAATGTAATTTATTTAAATTAAACAATTCAGATGTGATTAAAGGTGCACATTGCAGAGTTTAATTCAATGGTATTTGCAAGCATTTCAGTCACACCATGTACAAATTACAACACTTTTTCTTCATGATCCCCCATTTCAGAATACTATAGTGTTTGGGACAGTGTGAACTGTGGACTGTGAAAAGGCGAGTTGTAGCCCACCATCTTAGTGTCATATGAAAGCTTGTTAGGGTACAGAGAAAAAAAAAGGCACACAGTAGGAAAAAAGCACAAAATGTCAACTTCAATCTCGAAATTTCCACTTTAATTATGTAGTTTATTTTGTCATTAAAGTAGAACATCATAAACTTCATCTTAAAATTGTTTAATTAACCTGTTTCTCAAATCACATCGTAATTAAAGTAGCGCATTTAATGCTTTGTTTTGTATTTGATCTTTTGCTCTGTGTGTGAGAATCACTACGTGCTTCCGCTTTCTCTTTCTCCGACAGAGCACAGAATCCATTACATTCTTGATATTACAGTTCTCTGAATAATTAAAATACTGAGATGTATACGCAATATCTTTTTCATGATGATAGGAGTTAAAGCATGTTATTAAACAGGGGAACACAGTGCGAGATTGTGCGCGACCATCGATGAAATTATTGTAGCAGTACTGTCTCTTTCAAACGTACTAACCTCCAATTCCTGTGCTTACTTTTCTTTCTCCAAATACCCAATCGCCACACAATCAACTCTGTAACAGACGTTAAGCCATCTGTAAGCTTACAACGATTCTTGAAAACTTTTAAGGAACATGAAATATCTTTGCAGTACATGTTTAATTATTCTATCCATCTATCCTTCCAGTGTAGTGACAGCCCCAGAAAGAATACAGCACAAGGTAGGATCACTCCGTGAACTAGCTAGTGCTGCAGAACCGTGTCCTCACAACAATACAGATTATTTAAATGAAGTTAAAAGTTTTATCTGTATAATATAATCAACATATTTTGCTGCATTTCATCTTAAAAATGATATCGTCATCATATGTAAGTACGCGCTTTATAAAGTGGCACAGGTTGTGCAATATTATAGCTGTACAAGTTTACAGTGAGGTGATTGTACTAATAACTACAAACAGTTCTACAAGGAGCACTTGATGGACTGATTTGAGTGCGTTTTATAGTTCTTGGGATGAAACTGTTTCTGAACCACGAGGTCCGTACAGGAAAGTCTCTGAAGCGTATTGCCGTGGCTGAGGCAGCGTGTGCTTGATGCTGTATACCGATAATTCTCTTTCTGATCAGCTGCTGCTGTGATTCCCCACTCAAATAAAGTGATATAAATACTCTGAGTGGTACAGTGAGAGTAATATGGAAAAAGATGATCCGCTGTGGCAACCCTTAATGGGAGCAGCTGAAAGAAGAAAAAATAGGTGTAGTAAGAGTAACAACGCTAAAGCAGTTATGTTATTTGGAATACTATGGCTATTCCCTGGACCATTATATTGTTGCAAGTTAATTACAATCAGATGCATTACACTAATAAGCAATATGCGGTTAGTTTTGAGATGGTATGCTTTGGACCTTGCTCAGTTCCTTTTTATTTCCATACTCATACTCTTGCCATCACTCTGATACAGTTTCATCTTTACCTCATCTGTCTACAAGACCTTTTTCAAGAATTCTGCGGGCTCTTTTAAGTACTTTATACAAACTGTAATCTGGTCATCCTGTTTCTGTGGCTAACTAGTGGTTTGCATCTTGCAGTGTGGTTTTTGTATTTCAGTTCATTGAAGTTTTCCACAGATGGTAGTCTCTGACACCTACACATCTGCCTACTGAATTGGGCTACTGTAGGCCTAAGGAGAAAAAAGGGGGGGGTAGACATGTCCAGAGGCAGGAGGAGAGGAGGAAGGTAAAGAGAGAGTGTAACTGAGGATAGAAACTTTGAATGATGACAGTATAACTGGTAAGGGCATTGAGTTAGCCAATGTGAATGGGAGAAGGAAGGTTGATATATTGTGCGTACAAGAGACTAAATGGAAGGGAACTAAGGCCAGGTGGATCGGAGGTGGATTCAAATTATTCTATCATGGTGTGGATGGGAGGAGAAATAGGGTGGGGGTTATTCTAAAGGAACAGTATGTCAAGAGTCTTTTGAAGGTGAAAAAGAGTGTCAGACAGTGAGGATTATGAAGCTGTAAATTGGAGGTGTGATGATGAATTTTGTTAGTGTATATGCTGCACAAGTTGGGTGTGTGATGGATGAGAAAGATTTCTGGAGTGAGTTGGATGAAGTGATGGACAGTGTACCCAAGGGACAGAGAGTGGTGATTGGAATGGATTTCAATGGACGTGTGACGATGCAGGTTCTGGCTCCATGCTCCCATTGCTTTTTGGGAACCCTTGAACCCAACACCATCGATAATGAAACCGAGTGAGCTAGTCAGTGAAGGCAATAATTGAGCATCTGAGCAAGTGGATGGTTAAAAAGTGAAACAGTGCTTTTATTAAAAACAATCAAAAACAAAGTGTCCATAAAATGCAGTGCTTCTTAAGTTCAAATAAATAAATAATCCTTAAAATGAAAACGTGGAGGTTAAAACACTAGAAAAAAACACAATCCTTTAAAGCCAGAGGTAAAATCTTCTTTAGGAAGCAGCCTTTAAAAAAACCAACAAGTCCGGTGTTTCTATGTTAGCGTCTCACCTGCTTCTCCCAATTGGGCTTTGCAGCAGGTGAGACGCTCTCTGCAGCTGCCCTCTTCTCTCACACACGAGACTGGAGACCTCCCGATCCCTGGCTTCGGTCTGGCTCTCATCCCAGTCCCCGAGACTTGATGTCCACCAACGGCCAGGTCGCCACGCTGGGGACTCCACCACCAACCCTCCCGACTACCGCTGCCTTTCCGCGGCCTTCTGCGGCTCGTCGCTTTCACCTAATCACTCCCGCTACCTGTTCGCTCAGCGGGAGCAACGTCAATTCAAATACCTGGGTGACGGCCTAACACCCAGCTTCCTCGCAGCTGCCCTTGAGCGCTCGATCGCGCGCTCACCACACGCTCCGCGTGTCTGTCTCTCATGCACTGCCTGCTTCCTCACTCGCTTCCTACAACCTCCGTCTTCTTTTCCTCTTTCTGATCTCTCTCCAAAACCGACTCGCGCTTCTTTTTTTATAACGCAAGGGGCCATCACAGCTGTAGCATTAGCCACGGGAGCAATCACGGATGTGGGCAGTTCCTCACCTGTGCACTCGGTGAGAAACGCCCACATCGCCAACTGACCCGCGGCTCGCTACAACAACGCCCCCCTCACCAAGCCGCCTCAGGTGCAGTGATTATTTATTTAAAATGGCCTTTGCTCAACGAGCTGTGGACCCATAACACCACAACATGTTGGTGAAGGAACAGAGGAGATGAGGAGGTGAAGGGTAGGTATGGTATCAAGGAGAGGAATGAAGGTCAGGCGAGAGTGGATTTTGTGAAAAGAATGGGCATAGCTGTGGTGAATACACATTTTAAGAAGAGGGAGGAACATGGGTGATGTACAAGAGTGGAGGAAGATGTACACAAGTAGAATATATCCTATGCAGAAAAGTCAATCTGAAGGAGACTGAAGACTGCAAAGTAGTGGCAGGGGAAAATGTACTTAGGCAACATAGGATGGTGGTCTGTAGGATTATGGAGATCGAAAAGAGGAGGAGAGTGAGGGCAGAGCTAAGGATCAAATGGAGGAAATTGAAAAAGGAAAACTGCAAGGTTGAGTTTAGGGAGGAGGTAAGACAGGCACTGGGTGGCAATGAAGAGTTATCAGACAGCTGAGTAACTACAGCAGAAGTAGTAAGAGTGACAACAAGAAGGGTACTTGGTGTGACATTTTGACAGAGGAAGGAGGAAAAATAAACCTGGTGGTGAAATGGGGAAGTACAGAAGAGTATATAGACGAAGAGGATGGCGAAGAAGAAGTGGGATAGTCAGAGAGATGCAGAAAGTAGACAAGAGTGCAAGGAGATAAGGGGCAAGATGAAGAGAGAGGTGGAGAAGGCTAAAGAAAAGGCATATGATCAGTTGTACAAGAGGTTGGACACTAAGGAGGGAGAAAAGGACTTGTATTACACCGATTGGTTAAACAGGGGGACCAACCTGAGAAAGATGTGCAGCAGGCTAGGGTGATAAAGGATAAAGATGGAAACATACTCACAAGCGAGGAGGGTGTGTTGAGTAGATGGAATGAGTACTTTGAGAGGCTGATGAATGAATAGAATGAGAGAGAGAGAGAGAGAGAGACGGTTGGATGATGTGGAGATAGTGAATCACGAAGTGTAACAGATTAGCAAGGAGGAAGTGAGGATAGCTAGAAGAGGATGAAGAATGGAAAGGCAGTTGGTCCAGATGACATACCTGTGGAAGCATGGAGGTGTTTAGGAGTGATGGCAGTGGAGTTTTTAACCAGATTGTTTTAACGGAATCTTGGAAAGTGAGAGGATGCCTAAGAAGTGGAGAAGTGTGCTGGTACAGATTTTTAAGAATAAGGGGAATGTGCAGAGCTATAGTAACTACATGAGAATAAAACTGATGAGCCACACCATGAAGTTATGGGAAAGAGTCGTGGAAGCTAGGTTAAGATGGGAGGTGATGATTAGTGAGCAGCAGTATGGTTAAATGTCAGAAAAGTGCACCAAGGTTGCAATGTTTGTTTTTAGGGTGTTGATGAAGAAATATAGAGAAGGACAGGAGGAGTTGCATTGCCTTTGTGGACCTCTAGAAAGCATATGACAAGGTGTCTAAAGAGGATTTATATGAGGAAGTCGGGAGTGGCAGAGAAGTATGTAGAGCTGTACAGGATGTGTATGAGGGAAGTGTGACAGTGGTAAGGTCTGTGGAAGGAAGTGTTGGATGCATTCAACGTGGAGGTGGTAGTACATCAGATATCAGCTCTGAGCCCTTTCTTACTTGCAATGGTGATGGACAGGTTGACAAATTAGATTAGACTGGAATCCCCATGAACTATGAGGTTTGCGAATGACACTGTGATCTGTAGTGAAAGTAGGGAGCAGGTTGAGGAGACCCTTGAAAGGTGGAGATATGCTCTAGAGAGGAGAGGAATGAAGGTCAGTAGGAATAAGTCAGAATGCATGTGTGTAAATGAGAGGGAGATCATTGGAATGGTGAGGATGCAGGGAATAGAGTTGGCAAAGGTGGATGAGTTTATATATTTGGGATCAACAGTACAGAGTAACAGAGACTGTGGAAGAGAGGAAAAAAAGAGTGAAGGCAGGGTGGAATGGGTGGAGAAGAGTGTCAGGAATAATTTGTGACAGTCGGTTATCAGCAAGAGTGAAAGGTAAGGTCTACAGGACAGCAGTGAGACCAGCTATGTTATATGGGTTGGAGACGCTGGCACTGATAAGAAAACTGGAGACAGAGCTGGAGGTGGCAGAGTTAAAGATGCTAAGATTTGCACTGGGTGTGATAAGGATGGATAGGATTAGAAATGAATACATTAGAGGGTCAGCTCAGGCTGGACGGTTGGGATACAAAATCAGAGAGGCAAGATTGCATTGGTTGGACATGTGCAGAGGAGAGATGCAGGGTATATTGGGAAAAGGATGTTAAGGATAGAGCTAACAGGCCAAAGGAAAAGAGGAAGGCCCAAGAGACGGTTTATGGATGTGGTGAGAGAGGATGAGAGGAGAGCAAGATGCAGAGGACAGGAAGATATGGAAAAAGATGACCCGCTGTGGCCAACCCTAACGGGAGCAGCCAAAAGGACAAGGTTACTCCTGACACTCTCTGCAATAATGCAATATTTTGTAGACCTTTTTTTTTTTTTTGGACATCACTTCCACAATTACCTTTTTGATAATTTTAAATAGTTTTCTATTGTCATTAATAAAATGAAAAGCCACAGTCTTTGACAAAACAGTTTGAAACATTTTTTTTTAATCTCACTGAGCTACTTCAGCACATATTCAGTAATCTAAAAGTATCATTCTGCATTTGATCCTCTTCTGATTGACACTTAAAAGGAACAATCCATGCAAAAATATATTTTTATGTTACTTACCTCGTCTACTTTGTAATGACGGCCAAGAAAAAAAAATATTTTGTTTTCATGCAGAACAAACAGAAAGAAGATTTTAATACAACATAAGTCAATACTGACCACTGCCGTAAAACGGCAAAAGATAAGACAAACATTCATTGGAAAACCAAAAATATAAATCTCACATTACTTGTGTCACATTATCCTCATCTGTTATCCAGTCTCTTGCACAAAATGTGCAAAATAAATAATTTTTTGCAGAACTATTGTTAAACAGCTACTTCTGGAATTATCAGTGCATACATAAACAGGAAATCTAAACACACACTGAAGTGACTTTTTGACTTAAAGACCCCCAACTAAGAGCTGTGGGTCAAGAGTTTTTCGTTTTCATGATCGGCTTTAAACAAAGTTGTGGAAATAACGCAGCTAAACACAGAAGCGTGAAGACCACCATAAAGTTTTTCTTTTCTTGATAATGTGTCAGCAGACCACTAGGGAAGTTTGGGAATAGCCAGCTGTGCTGTTAAGCCATTTCAAGTAAAGAAGGCGATTGATGTTTTCAAAACATCAATTTAATATTTATATCTTCAAAGGTATAAGCAATATACCCAACTAGATGACACTTGCGGTACACACTAAATACCTTCTGATTCCGGCAATTGTTAGAAGTCTCCCTAGAAAGTTCATTAAGTTACCCTGGCCAGAGTACCTTCCGATTTATAGAAAATAATATTTTTTTATGTAAACTCACCTTATTTTTATAACATTGCAACTGTGCATTTATACCCTTGACCATGTACTGGATAAACAAATTAGAAAATGTTTGGATGATTGTTTTCAATAGGCTGTTAAATCACCTACCGAAAGTAAAATTGCAAATAAATTATACTGACATCTATAAAATCATAGCCAAATAGTTACACAGCTTAAACTGGCCATCAACACAGAAAGACCTTACCATTTCCAGAAAGCCCAAGGACTGGGCGCAAGCACAGTGGTTCTTACTGATTTGACCATAAACATAAAATTAATGTCATCTAGATTGTGTAGAAGGATTTTATCTAGTTTATTGTTGGAATATGTTTTGGTGTTCTTGCAATATCTTATTGTGGTTCTGCTGACTCCAAAATGAGAAAACAAAATTATCCACGTCATGGAAATTTTAAATTAGCTAATCTGTTATTTGTGGAAATGTGTTTCCATGACCTCTGCTCTTTTAACTTGTCATTTTTACCAAACTATTGTTCCAAAATAGAAATTGAATTTTGGCATTGCACATATTCAGGGTAGAATACAAAAATATAGATTTATAATACAAAAAGGACTTTTAGGGCTAAATATATGCCGTTTAAAAAGGTACAAGAGTCCTAGTTAATTTATAGCTGGACACCCTTAGAGAGTGTACAGAAGGAAAAAATAGGATATGGAGTTACACACCATGCTGTGCAGAATTTACCATATATACTCATGTACAAGTAGGATCTTGAAACCCGAAAAATCTATCATAAAATCAGACCCCGACTTACACACCCGTTCAAAAATGCGACACTTAAATATTTTTTTTCTTGCCTCCTCATATCTCGCATGAGTTTCTCAGACACATCGAATTTGGTTGCAGCAGCGCAATTACCAATTTCTTTTCCTACTTCAAAGAAGTTTAATTTAAAACCAACTTCATATTTTCTTTAGAGACAAAAAACACAAAACAGTGCAAATGTTGCTTCGGAATAGTTTGCGTATAACCGTGTGGTCATGTAGGCACAATACATAGAAAAAAGACAGTGTGCTCCATGGTTACTCTCTCAGGTGGGTGTTAGCATATCATAAATTCTTGGACCAATGGCGCAAGTTTTACACATTCGGCTTACACAACTGACATTATAAAATACCAGAAATTATATGGTAAAATCAAGTTCCGACTTATCTGTGGGAGAACTAACCCACGAGCATATATGGTAAATCAAGAAGGATTATGTTTAAACAGTAAACTATACTCATGAGGCCCTATCAATGACCTATTCTACTGTTTTAGACTCCATATGAGAAGATAAATAGATGGCAACAATGTATAGCAAGTCAAGAAAGAATTTGCTAGCCTTGTTCCAGGGCTACACAGTATAAAATAAGATGGAAGCTAATTGTGGAATAACTGGGCTCAAGGCAGAAAACAACACTGGACGAAGCAGCAGTTTTTCACATGGTTTGATGATATACAGTACAGGTGATCCCTGAATAACGCACATCTGACATACGAATGGGGCCGCAGCTGCTCCCTCATCTGTCTGGATGACGCGACGCAGGCTCCTCAGTAACTGCCGCTCTGTCATCTCCAGCCTGGGGAGGATGCAAGTGGTGGCTGGAGGGGGTGGTTTCACTGCTCACACAGTGTAGTGTTCCTCAGACGGCTCTGGTTGATGAATGGAGGGGTGGGAGCTACACCCCATTCATTCTAAGTGGGCAGCTAGGTGCATGGCTGGAGCTCGTGTGCAGGATGGAGGCTTGATGGGGCGAAGGGGGGCTGTTTGCTGCCTGCCAACCACGCCACCGCAGCTATTGCACCTGACTGGGTGGAGGCTGGATGGAGCAGAGGGGGGAGTTTCACTGCCCGCAGCCTTGGAGTGTTCCTCAAACGGCTCCCCCGTTTGTTCTCGGTGGGAGGCTGGTGATGCTGCAAGCGGTGACCCGGTTGTGGCTGAATGGAGGCCATTTTGGGTAAATGGGGCAGTGGGGGAAGCATTGTAGTGTGCATCGGGGTGCTGCCTGTTGAATAGGGGCAGTGGTGGGCGATTCACTACCCGCCTTTGACCGCACCCTGTTCACTCTTGGTGGGCTAAAGCTGCAGGCAGCATACTGTATGCAAGTGGAGGTGACTGTAAGGTGGGCTGGTGGTGAACCGCCCCTCCTGCCCCCATTCATTCTTAATAGCAAGCCTGCTTGTTCTGTTACATACATAGCAGGAAGTTGTCTCTCGTTCAGTACACCAGATGTGCCGACGAGGGGAGCATTCCTGCTGTGGTAGCGTGTACAGTGCTGTGCAGAAGAGCTCATCCTAACCTTCTGTCTTCACCCTTAAACAATGTCTCTGAAACACAAATCTGTGCTGGTGATACAGTAAAGAAGAGAAAAACCATCACCATGGAAAATAAAATACTGTAGAAATAATCAAAAGGTCAGAGAGAGGTGAAACTTCATCATTCATTGGCAGAGCACTTGGTTACAGTCAGTCAACAATAGCATTTATTAAAATAATGTACCTGTTCCGACTTACATACAAATTCAACTTAACAAACCTACAGTCCCTATCTTGTATGTAACCTGGTGACTGCCTGTACATGGCCAGACTTTCAAAAGGGTAGTTTAAAAGTTACCAGTCAGACAAGGGCTGTGGAAGGAACAAGCTCACTAACTCAAGACAAAAAGAAAACACACACAAAGACACAAGGAAAATATTCATGCTCAATACAGAATATCTATCTCTCTGGGATACAAACCCAGTTTCATGAAACTGTGAGGCAACAGCTCTAACAGCCATGTCACCATGTTACCTGCCAGCCATCTACCTAGGATGTATTTATTTATGGTTGAATAGACTGAAAATAAACAAACATCCTTGCTTAATTTAGTTAAGTTTACAACATTTTCTTCATTAATAATTTAACAAACTCCAAATGTGGAATAAGTCTTCATGCTTCAGAATTCTTCATGGAATTAAAGTATCTACTGGCAAAATAGAAATTTACTAAGGAGAGGTTTGTTTCATTTATCTGACAGAAATAGTTTGTGTAGTTGCTCACCTCCTCCACTCCATCGGCTCCCGTGGAAGCTCCCGTGCAAGTGTTTGGTAAAGGGCAGTAAACACATTTTGATCCCCAGCACCTGTGACCAAAAAGAAAAAAAAAAGGTGCTTATTAATGACAATCAAACTTTAAACTCAACTGTGAGACTGTTGTCACTGTGTGCCTAGCTGTAAGCATTAACCTTAGAGAGTCCAGTACTGAAAAAGTCAATTAGAACTAATGGTGTTTAACGTATACCTTAAATTTCTTCTTAGCCCTAGCGCCGAGACTTACCAAATTATGGAAAACAACTAAAAACCATAGCTGAATCCCTCAAAAGACCTCTAGATCTAAATTAGAAATATATATTTGGAGGACTACTATGCCATACACCAACACTGGCTAATAAACAAAGTTTTGACAGAAGACAAAGGATCAGTTCATAATTTTGGAAGATTATTAATAAAGACAAAAATATAAAACTGGGTATGATTTATCTATTTATAAACAAACTAAAGGTCTTGTAACAAAGAGGCAGCATTGGTTCTGAAAAATGTAGCTGTATGCAGATGAAAAATTTGCATAAAACAAAACTATTACCACACCCTTCACTCTCCATGGGGCTAGGGAAGCTAGAATAATTAAACCATATTATTTCATGCAAAGAAAAAACTGCCTTAATGTTTTAAGAACCTGACGCCTCATGTACAAGGCCGTGAGTAGAAATCACACTTAAGCACGACATACGGACAAAAAAGTAAATGTGCACAGGCACAAAAAAATCCAGCTACAAAAATATGTGCATACGCCAAGTCCCATGCCCCTTTATAAATCCCAAAAAATGTGAAATGTAATGCATGTGCACGCTCCTACAGCCCCACCCTAACTCCTCCCACAATTTTGCATATTTTAATATGCAAATCAATATAAGTATCACCTTCTATTCAGTTTTTGGTTAAAAAACAGTGGAAAAGGCATGGGGGGAGGGGAACAGCAAATGCGAAGTGGATGAAAAAATGTGCTGTTGGTTGGTTTATGCAGTGGTATAAGAAACAAAAATATAGCAAAGACACTCGAAAGTTTAAATTTCAGAAAGTCCCACAGTGCCCAAAATAAAAAAAAGAAGTGGTCAGATATCACTGTCAACGTGAAAAGGCAAGTCACAGCCCACTGTCTGTTTATTCGGTTTTAGATAATATTACAAAAACTGACTCGCATGCAATGGTCAGGCAGTGATGATGCTGCCTGAAAAGTTGAACAGCTCCTATGGCTAAAAACCTGAGAGAGGACATAACTTGCAAAGGAGCAAGTATAGCACAATTCCTCAAAGTCTGCCTTAGTAAAGCTTGTGCCAGTTCAGGACACAGCTCCAAGAGGATAGCTGTTGGAAATCGAAATAGAAGCCAGTCGTCGTCATCATCTCTAAATACATACTCTCTTCTAATTCTTTCATTTGCAATGTCTTCTAACAACACTAAAGCAGCCATGGAAGATGGAATAGTTTGGGCATTCCGTGCATCATTATATTTTTACAATCAAGTGAATTAAATTTGTAAACAATATACAACTAAGTTTGGTAAAACATAGGTGTGAATCTAAAAAAGAAAATTATGCCAGAGAAATAGCAGCACTGCTTTTATGCTGGGTGCCGCCAGTTTGCAAAATCAAACACAAACCCGAGTGTACAAGGTGGACCCTGCCATGAAAATGTGCGTGACTTTACCCCAAGTTTCGTTTTTATACATCTTGAAGTGAGCATGGAAACGGGCGCACTTAACATTTTTGTGTGTAAGCACTGTTTATAGATGAGACCCCAGGTCTCTTCATCAAGACAAAGAAAATGAAGTGGATGTCAACGGTAATCAATGCATAAAACTCTGAATGAAAGAGAACATCTAGGACAAAAGTAAGTACATTTCAAAAATGAGGAACTAAGTCAGATCTTGAATTTCCATATGGGATTGCAGGAATCATACCTATTTAAAATTTTTGCATAATTTAGTGTATGTAAACAGGAACAAAATCATGTTGCTCTTACAATAAAATGCTTTAATGTCTTAAGAGTTAGTTTAGAAATTAAAAACAAATAATTCATGCATGCTTCAAGAATCTGATTATACAGCAGGCATGTCAAACATGCAGCCCCCGGGCGCATGTGCGGCTCGCATGACAGATCCTAGTTAGCACTGAACTTGTACAAAATTATTACTCGTTTGTGATTGAATCATTCTGCATCTTCGGCATTACTTATTGACTTTTCTTACTTCTGCCTTCTGACAAAAGCGCGTTTTCCCATGGCATTACAGTACCGGAAACGTCATCTGCTAGTATAGCCACAAGCCTTGACCAAAGTTAATGAGCCGCAACGTCACAACTGAAGTGCTAGGCTGCAGCAGCAGGGGCGGCTTTAGGCATGTGCAAACTGTGAACCTGCACGGGGCCGCAACGCCAATATATATTGAATATAAAACAGAAAGAGAAAATAATACAGCTGACGGCAATGTGGCCGAAAAACATTGTGTTTCTTGTTAATTAGTACGCTGTATTTACTAATGTCGCTAGAGTCGGAGCAGTAAGTTATATGTAGTATTATAATGTTCTGCCATAATGAGAATATCATGAGCCACCACTTGGTTTTCAAGTTACAAACACGCGCATATAGAAGCGTGTCATGAGCACGAGGCGGCTATGCAGTGTCCGCAACAGACGTGGCCATCCGCTGTGCATAAGATACCATATTGACATTGGGGCCCCCGATTCTTTCTCTGCCCAGGGCTGCCCATGCGCAGGCTACACTACTGGCTGAGCTGCTGAGACTGGCCACTGGGCAGAACTGACCATCACGAGTAGTAATAGCCCGCATATTTTGACATTTTCACTTTTTTTGCTATAGTTTTATGTAATTTTGTGCTAGTATTGTAATGAACAGTGCAGACTACATCTGAAGATCTTAAGTGGACGCGAGAAGTTGGCGAGTTGTTCATTAACATATTTTTGTGATTTTGAGTTTGTAAAATTAGTGTAGGTGAGGTGGCTTTTCGCATATCGGCTTATTTTACAATATAAACTTTGAAGTAAACTTAGTAAAGTAAAATTTGATTTTTGGGGGATTTGTTTTCCAACTTGAATTACAGAGCAAGGATTTCAATTCACACGAAAAGGACTTTGGGCTGTTCTCTTACAACGTTGAGAATGTGCCCGAGAATATCCAAATGGAACTGATTGAACTGCAGTCAGATTCTATTCTGAAGGTAAAATACAATGAAGTTGGTGTGCCAGGCTTGTATGCTTACCTGCCACCCTCGTATTTGCAGATCCGTAAGTTGGCATCGACAGTACTGTTTATGTTCGGAAGCAATTATCTTTGTGAGCAATTGTTTTCGTTAATGAAAGCTACCAAAACCCCACATCACTCAAGACTTACTGTCGAGCACCTTTCATCCCTCATAAAAGTTGCAGCTGCACAAGATTTCAAGCCTGATATTGACGAACTGGTCACTAACAAGAGATGCCAAGTGTCAGGACAAAAGTAATAGATCTCACACTGTAAGACTCCTATATAATATAATGAATATAACATAATAATATAAGGACCCAGCTAAGAGACTAAGACTCTAATTGTACGCTGTTGTATGGAGATTGTATGGAAATAAATTGCTTTTCTTTAAACTTTAAGTGTTACATTTTTTAAAGTTTTCAGTATTGGAAAGAAAGCTACAGTAACTTTGTATAATAGTATTTGTTGCAGTGCGGCCCGCTGACGCACGTATGGCAGTCGAAGCGCCCGCTGACGCACGTATGGCAGTCGAAGCGGCCCGCTGACGCACGTATGGCAGTCGAAGCGGCCCGCTGACGCACGTATGGCAGTCGAAGCGGCCCGCTGACGCACGTATGGCAGTCGAAGCGGCCCGCTGACGCACGTATGGCAGTCGAAGCGGCCCACCAATGGTGTGAGTTTGACATGCCTGTTATACAGTATAGCAAATCCACTAAGACTTTCAATAATTTTAACTTGCAGCTGAATACAAGAATATGAAACACCAACAAGGTGAATTGCTTTTGTGTAAAAACAACATACATGGCCTCAACTCCAATAAGACAAAAGAGTTAACATCTGAAAGTAAATGACATGGCTATAGTTAGGGATGCCATAATCAGGTTTTTTTTGGGGGTTTTTTTGTAAGGCCAATCCTGATTCAGATTTTTTTTTGATTGTATCTTTAAAAAACTTTTAAACTAAGTTCCAGTGTAACCGGATGCACAGAAGCCTGTTCTGTACTAAAGTGTTAACTCTGGTATTTTTATAATTCAGCTATAGATCACAGGTATTAACAAAATAATATTCTGTGGGCTTACTGTTCAGTGACTAAAATAAAATGACCTTAAATACATACTTTAACTAATAAAATATGAAGAGAAACTATCCATCCATCCATCCATTTTCTAACCCACTGAATCCGAATACAGGGTCACGGGGGGTCTGCTGGAGCCAATCCCAGTCAACACAGGGCACAAGGTAGGAACCAATCCTGAGCAGGGTGCCAACCCACCGCAGGACACACACAAACACACCCACACACCAAGCACACACTTGGGCCAATTTAGAATCACCAATCCACCTAACCTGCATGTCTTTGGATTGTGGGAGGAAACTGGAGCGCCCGGAGGAAACCCATGCAGACACGGGGAGAACATGCAAACTCCACGCAGGGAGGACCCGGGAAGCGAACCCAGGTCTCCTAACTGCGAGGCAGCAGCGCTACCACTGCGCCACCCCGTAGAGAAACTATTTATCCATAATACATATGACATTAAAGAAAATATGTTTCTCATAATTTACAAGCTGCCATATTGTTTAATTCCATCTGTAATGTACTTATCTCAAACAAAGCTTAATTAATAAAAAAATAAAAGTGGTTTCCACCATTCCTTCCATTAGTTGAACTTGGCAGGTAAATACTGCTTAAATGTTCTTATAGGTTTAATTAATTTATAATCATTACTTGCACTAAATATTTTTGTTGCTAAAATGTACATTTACTATATTTTCTTTTTTTCTCTCTCTCTCATATACCAGCTAGACATTCCAAAGTGTAATTATATGGATTAACATTTTACTTAACAGAAGTAGTTAAGTTTAGTTCTTAACAGAACTAGTTTATTACCAAAAGCTATACTGTAGGACACACAAACACAAATAAACACAATGCAAAACTTTAACAAAAGCAACAAATCTATCAAATTATCATAATGTTTGTCAAAAAGATAAAAGGCTAAGATGCTTGACAAGTTTACAACTAAAGCAGACGGATTGTGCTATTAAGCTAACAAGCCTACTGTTTACTAAGCAGCAATTTCAAATTCTTCTTTATCTCTTCTTTCTCCAATTGAAAATGGAAGCTGCTGTACTTTACACAAGCTCACTCACGGTCCAAACTCAGACAAGCATTGTTCACTTTAATTAAAGGACAAAATAAAAAGTGAATTGAATTCATTAAAGCAGCTTTTCTTGCCGTTTGTCTAATTGCACAGGACAACTCATCCAATTCCTTTTTCCCAGTTTATTACTCCACTTTCTTTAACATAAAGGCTAATATTCTGGTCTTCTCTCTCTCCAGTAAAGTCTGTCTTATTGCTCACTGTTTACAGGAAGTTTGCAGCAAAAATATATACTTTTTTCAACTATTGCAATACCTTGTATAAAGGAGCACTGTAACTAAATTACTGTAAGGCTTAGAAAAGCAGGTGCTGAAAAAAAAAACATTTTTTATAATCAGCCAATTTACAGATTAAGTCTTTTATAGTGAAAAAAATCAGCCAATTTAGATCAGCGGCCAATTGATCGGAGTATCAATAGCTACAGATGTTTAATCACTCATACATACTTTCTAACTGCCTTATGAATTGCATATTCCAATTACCCGATTTACAAGGAAAGAATAGAGCACCCCCTTAGACACATCCATGCTTACAACGGAACAATTTAAATTTGTCTGATAATCTAAGCTGCATGTTTTTGAACTGCAAAGATGTGCAGTTACTGGGGCTGCATAAACAGCATACTGCACTGTAAACTGAAAGTACACATGGCACATATTTGCATAATATACATCAACTAGGATGCAGTCCCATATTACAAGTGTTTTACCACAGTTAAGGCTGTCAGTCCAGTTCAGTGACTAATTTTGGATGAGTCCACAGGGATAAGGATTAGCAAGCATCTGATCAGTTGTGAGGGATGTTATGAAAACTATACCATAAAGAGTTTTTGGGGAATTTTAATATAATGGATTCTGTAATAACTCTCACTAGGACAAAGCAATCTGAACGAAACAGCATGCAATGTGCTCCTCAGTATAAAGAGCTTCAAACAAGCAGGGATGCCACTGTGTCGGAGCGATGAAGTAGGCACCAGACAGCCGTCACTTTTAACCTCTGTTTGCAACTTCAGGGTGCATTCTGCCCATAACCCTTCACTCAATCACTGAACTTCTCATCAGGATGGTGGTGTCCAGTATCGAGCAGCGCATCTTCATGGTGCAAACCTATTGGGTCAACAATTTGTTTAAGCAATATCAGAATCAACTGGATGATCGTGAGTTAATGGAAGATTACTTCCAGCAAGATGGAGCAACATATCACACATCACCAAGGAGCATGGCAGAAATTTTTTTTTCAGCAACAGGGCAATTTCAAAGCGGCTTTGGCCACCACAGATGCCAGATCTGACAGCACCAGACTTCTTCCTTTAGGGTATGCGCAAAAGAAAAGTCTATTGGAACAAGTCTCGCACTATGGAAGATTTGAAGGAAAACACCCAACGTAAAATTGCTATATCTCCTCCCCCCCACTCCCAAGACACTTGTCGATACGTTCAGGAACATGGAACGCCGCATCAAAATGTGTCTGGCACACTTCCAGCAATATAATGACATCAATTCAACATACAACTAGGTATATAGTGTTTTTTTTGGTTAAGATCATGTCATCCTAGCCGGAGTTACAACAGAATATTTGGGGCCACTTTCGACTGAATCTCCCTGTATTAGGTGTTTATGGCAGCTGAAATTTTAGTTACCTTGATATGGCCATTTAATATTACTCTTCAATTAAGTGTTATCAACCACACAATGTTTCCTACATCTTCTAATACAAGAGTAAATCTCACAACAATAAACCTGACAAAGCAACTTGTTGACACACCGAATTTAAAAAATAAGTTGTGAGCTTTTGTAAATAAGATGTTGCAACTGAAAGTATCAATAACTACCTTGGAATGTACATACTAGTTCATGTGGAAATGATATACCTGTATTTAAATAAGCATATTTTAGTCAGTATATTGGAAATTGTGTGTATAAATGTTAACCATGCACTTGCAAAGATAAAAATTAGGTAGGTCACTGAGATCATGTCATTCTTTAGAAAATCCATTCTGGAATTCCCCTTAGCCCACTAAATTCACACGTTTTTGATGTTGGGATGGGTGAAAATTATTAGTTCGGCCAAAAATAAAATTCAGACCCTTGCATAAAGAGAAAAGGAATTAGTGGTCATCCTGCTTACTTTGCTAAGCTCATTTTATAGGTGCTGTTCCTGTTGTTTTTTAACCATTAATTTTAGCTGACCTGTTCCATGTCTGTAGAGATTAGGAAAAGAGAGTTATATCAGTAGCAGCGAATTCTAAACAAATTAATTTGCAAAGTGTGTGTGGCTATTTTATCTATGCAAGATCCTTCTTCCTTTTTAGTTTAAAATTAGTGTGGTGGAAAAAGAACCTAAAGATATTTTAATCAATGGAATTGCTTGGAAAGTATAAGTGAGTTATGAAAATAAATTACATTATGAGCAAACCTTTGCAACTACTCTATGTTAGAAAAAATAGATTCAGAAAGGAGGGCCAGGGATAGATAGGGTCACAACTACCAGGAAAGATGAAATAAAAGAACATTTGCACTACATGTACCATATGATGCTAGGCCTTTCGGGTGTGACCACAAGAGGGTGCCACTGGGCCCCAAATCCAAGACGCAGTAATACAACAAACGTTTATAGAATCAAATATATTTATTCTTTCAAAGCACCTCTTCACACTTCTCACTAGCTATCAGCCACAATAACAAGACAAATGAAAAAATTCTTCCTCCTTCTGTCATCTGTTGAGTGATCCCTGCTGCCTCCTGACTCCGACTTAAAGATATGAAGCAGAAGTCGTTCTTTTAAGCCAGACCCGGAAATGCTTCCGGAGTTGCTTCCGGAGTTATTCCACGTCTTCTTCAAAGCACTTCCGGGCCATTAAGAAAGTTGGGAGATCCTCCCCAGACAGCAACCTCTATCGGGACACAGGGACAAAGAAAGGGCTACATTTCAGCATTCCAACTCCCAAGAATCCCGGAGGGTATCTCGACTGGGTTGCCATACAAGGACCACTGCCACTTGGAGTACAGGACAGAGTAGCTCCAGACTCTTGGCTTCCACTGGTCCATCCATTATCATCATGCAGGCCAGAAACAAAGCTATTTTTTTGTCTTGCAAGCTTCTCCATCTGTTGTACGACTCTGGCCTCCCATCCAGTTTTGAAACCATTCTCCTTCCCAGCTGGTACGCCCATTCTCCTCCTACATTGGACATATTTAAATATTATTAAACGGACACTGTCTGCTGCACATACTGATCCTAAAACAAATCTCATAACAGTAAATGTCTGAACCTGAGAAAGTAACTTGCTATGAAACCTAATTTTGCAAAAGCAGGATTCATGGGGCATTATTAATTAGAAGTTGTAAATGAAAGTATCCTGGACAATCTTGGAATTTACAAACTCGTAAGGAAACAATACAGTATTTGAATGATGTTTTTGTTAGTATTAACTATAAGAAGCATTTAATTTTCATTCATAAAACAGAAAACATCAATAAATAAAACTAGGACATACTAATGGTACAACAGGATCTTCTTTTGGAACAAAAATACCTTCCTGATTTGGTTGCTACATGGGGGAAAAAATCTGTCCTTGTAGCCACTCTTTAACTTAATAAAAACATACAAACAAACTGCAAGTCAAGCTAAACAGAACTCTTGAGAAACAAAAGTATACAGTACATTAATATGACACATTCCAAGTGAAGGTAAAACAGTCTATACTTCTGCTACAACTCAGTGTGACCTGCTATCAGGGAACAGCACAAGAGCTAGAAACATAACAAGGAATTACCAAATTTGGTAAATATTTGCACATTTCTTTTTCATACAGCACCACACACTTTCGGGCTAAAAGCCCTCAGGTCAGTCAGCAGCTGCTCAGCAAGCAATGTGAAAAGCCAAGAGTAACTTTAACAGGTCCTTATGTGTGTTGTCACTATCAGACACTTTTCACTCAGACATTATTCTTGGTTTCTTTGAGACACCCTTTCAAAATCTGCAAAAGGTCTCATAAAAAGTGAGTCTAACAGATGGAAGGCAACATCCAATAAGCAAGTAAGAAGTTTTTAAAGGAAATAATATTCTTTTTCATAATATTCATACTTTGCACTATTTTATAAGCTATCTACAAGGACCAATTACATTTCACTATTTTGATCAAACGACAACTGGGTAGAAGAAGCTTTTGTATGGAAATTAACTAAATGATCATTCTCATTTTCTCACTGAAAGCACACTGAATGCTTGTAACAAGGAAGGTAATTTAAAAATAATAGCTGAAATCTACTTATTGCCATTTATGTGCATCGAAAATAATCATAAAAGGAACAATCAACACAGTAGTAATATCTGTCATTTGCTTCTGATGCAAATGTACAAGTAATATCTTCTTTAGAGTTCTTGCTTGTCAGGAAAAACACCTGGACACAAGCTACTGGCATTATTTGGTTTCTGGGATTACTGAAAAAAATACAGTTTAACCACTAACCTGAATCTCAAACACAAAGTTTGCATATAATGCATTTGGTTTCCAGTGCTCTACCCTACAATTAACATTTATATAATGTTAAATATAAACTCAGGAACTTGCTCAACAAGTTATTAATCATTATAACAAGATCAGCAGTTGGTGTTTAAAACTAATTCAGCAGAAATTGATATTTGTATCACTCACAGCATAAAAAAAGATTGATAATATAGCCAGTTAACATAAGAGTTTATACATTTTCGTCTTTTGAAAATTTAATTTCTTTATCTTGTCACTTTCAAAAGATGCACTACATATATTACTAAATCCAATACGTGACAAACACACATGACCCAGTACCAGCTAAATCTTTACATTTTTCTAACAAAGCTGGTTCCATATATTGTATTAGAATTATTTTTATTTTTATTATTATTTAGAATTATTTTAAATTATTTAGGCAGAGTGGTGGATCTGGGGCTAGAGTTCTGCACTGGCAATCGGAAGGTTGCCAGTTTGAATCCCGTAAATGCCAAAAGGGACTCTGCTCTGTTGGGCCCTTGAGCAAGGCCCTTAACCTGCAACTGCTGATCGCTTTGAGTAGTGAGAAAAGCGCTATATAAATGCAAATAATTATTATTATTGGTATCATTATTGTACTTTTTCCACTTCTGACTTTTTACTTTTAGTGTTTTGCACATTTTACAGTATAAAAATCAGGTTTAAAAAAAAAAAATGTAATTTTTCAAGCCAAAATATGCAATGTTCTTTACATTTTTTCTCAAAAAAACATGTAACACTAAAGAAGTTAAAGGGTATTAGCATATGTTTCGGGCACACCATGAAGAAATGAGAACATGTGGTGTAGCAGGTCCACAGCTCAAGTCAAAAAGGCCGCTTCTTAAATAAACAGTCGCCGCACTTGCAGCTTAGAGATGGGGCGTGGTAGTGCAGCCGAAAAGGTTCCCAGGTGATTCGTGATGCGGACGGTCCTCACTTAAGTGCACAGGTGAGGAGTAGTCTGCATCCACAATGGTTGCCAGGAGCTGCTAATTGCCACACCTGATCCACGCCACTGGATCATATAATAGAAGCGTGAGGCAGATGAGAGGGAGAGGAAAAAAAAGAATGTGAAGGGAGGTTATGGGTGAAAAAGACAGCAGGAGGCAGGACAGAGAAAGCTGGTGCAGGAGAGCGAGATCGAGCTTGTGATGATTGCAGACAGCGGGGAGAGGCAAGCCTGAGTGGGGTGTTTGGCCGGCACCCAAGGGCCAACGGTAGCGATCGCTCCTGCTGAGCACTTGTTTAGAGCAGGAGTGACCGGGAAAAGGTTGTCTCACCGCAGTGAAGGCAGCAGGAGTCGGGGACTTGGGAAGTAGAAGCCCCAGCATGAGCATCCTGGTCGCTGGGGAGCCCAAGTCTCGGTCTGGGTGAGCAGAACCGGGGCCAGGGATCGGATAGGCCACCAGACCAGTACGGTGAAGAAGGTCAGCTGCATGTAGGGTGACTCCCCTGGTGCATAGCCTGGATGGGAGTAGCAGGGGAGTCACCAGTAAAAGGCGGCACCGGGCTTTGTTTTAAAAGACTGCTTCCAGCCATTGTTTAAACCTCGCTTTTAAAAGAATTTTGCTATTGTGTTTTTAACCTCCACCTTTCACCTGTTTTATTGGATTATTTATTTGAAGATTTTTGAAGCACTGCACTACTTTTTTGAACACTGTTTTGATTTTGTTGATTTTTAAAATAAAAGCACTTTGCACTTTTTGCACCATCCCCTTGCTTTGTTGTGCCTCACTATTCAGGGGCCTCATGCATAATGCCGTGCGTAGAACTCGCACTATAACATGACGTAAGCACAAAAGCCGAAATGTGCTTACGCACAGGAAAATCCAGATGCATAAATCTGTGCGTTCGCCAACTTTTGCGTTCTTCCGCTACATAAATCGCGATCAGCGTGAAAAGTAACGCTCGTGCACACGCTTGCTGTCCCGCCCCAACTCCTCCCAGAATTACGCCTCTTTGAATATGCAAATCAATATAAATAGCCCTTAAGCTCAGTGTTCTGTGAAAAGACAATGGGAAAAGCAAGAGGGAAAATGGAAGAATTTCAGCGAATACCAAGTGGAGGCAAGGAAAAACGTACTATTTGTTGGTTTAAACAGTGGTATAAACAAGAAAAGGAAGCTGATCGACTGACATAGCATGTCAGAGAAACTCGAAAGCTCAAGTTCACAAAGTCACACAGTGTCCAAAATAAAAAAGAAGTTGTCAGATATCAAAGTCGCCGTGAAAAGGCGAGTTATAGTCTACCGTCTTGAGTGTTATTTGAAAGCTTATTAGGGTACAGAGAAAAAAATAAGGCACACAGTGGGGAAAAAGTACGAAATGTCAACTTCAATCTTGAAATTTCCACTTTAATCAAGTAGTTTATTTTGTCATTAAAGTAGAACATCATAAACTAAATGTTACAATCATTTAATTAACCAGTTTCTCAAATCACATTGTAATTAAAGTAGCACGTTAAATGCTTTGTGCTCTGTGTGTGTGAATCACTACGTGCTTCTTAAACCTGCTTTCTCTTCCTCCGACAGGACACAGAATTCATTACATTGATGATATTACAGCTCTCTGAATAACTAAAATACTGAGATGTATACGTGATATCATTTTCATGATGACAGGAGTTAAAGCACGTTATTAAACAAAGGAACACGGTGGCGCAGTGATTGTGCGTGACATTCGATGAAATAATTTATTGCAGCAGTACTCAGGGATGGCTCTAAGCTTGTGGCGGCCCTGGGCAGAGAAAGAATCGGGGACCCTTCGCCCGCCAATGTCAATATGGTATCTTATGCACGGTGGATGGCCACATCCGTTGCGGACACTGCATAGCTGCCTCGTGCTCATGACACAAGCGTTTAACTTTTGCCAAAATTTGTCACTGCGTTTTTAGCTGTGTCATTATTTTCTCTGTTTTATATTCAATATATATTTACGTGGCGGCCCTGTGCAGGTGCATAGTTTGCACTGCCTAAGGCCGCCCCTGTTGTACTGTCTTTTTCAAACATACTAACCTCCAATTCCTGTCCTTCCTTTTCTTTCTCCAAGTAACCGATCGCCACACAATCAGCTCTGTAATAGACGTTAAGCCATCTGTAAGCTTATAACGTCGATTCTTCAAAACTTTTAAGGAACATTGAAATATCTTCCTAGTACATGCTTAATTATTCTATCCTTCACGCCAGTCCCAGTGAAGTATACAGTGCGGGGCAGGAACAATCCGTGAGCGGAGCGCCAGATCCTTGCTAGCGTAGCAACACTGTGTCCTTTAATTATTAACAATATAGATTACTAGCAGAATACCCGCGTTTCGCAATGGAGAAGTAGTGTGTTAAAGAAGTTATGAAAAAGAAAAGGAAACATTTTAAAAATAACGTACCATGATTGTCAATGTAATTGTTTTGTCACTGTTATGAGTGTTGCTGTCATATATATATATATATATATATATATATATATATATATATATATATATATATATATATATATTTATATTAACAACAGATGCACTAGAGGGGCAACAATGAGATGACCCCCAAAACAGGAATGGTTTAACAGGTGGAGGCCACTGACATTTTTCCTTCCTCATCTTTTCTGACTGTTTCTTCACTAGTTTTGCATTTGGCTACAGTCAGTGTCACTACTGGTAGCATGAGGCGATACCTGGACCCTACAGAGGTTGCACAGGTAGTCCAACTTCTCCAGGATGGCACATCAATACGTGTCATTGCCAGAAGGTTTGCTGTGTCTCCCTGCACAGTCTCAAGGGCATGGAGGAGATTCTAGGAGACAAGCAGTTACTCTAGGAGAGCTGGAGAGGGCCATAGAAGGTCTATAACCCATCAGCAGGACCAGTATATGCTCCTTTGGGCAAGGAGGAACAGGATGAGCACTGCCAGAGCCCTACAAAATGACCTCCAGCAGGCCACTGGTGTGAATGTCTCTGACCAAACAACCAGAAAGACTTAATGAGCGTGACCCAAGGGCCCCATGTCCTCTAATGGGCCCTGAGCTCACTGCCCAGCAGCATGCAGCTCGATTGGCATTCGCCATAGAATACCAGAATTGGCAGATGCACCACTGGTGCCCTGTGCTTTTTACAGATGAGAGCAGGTTCACCCTGAGCACGTGACAGAAGTGAAAGGGTCTGGAGAAGCAATGGAGAACATTATGCTGCCTGTAACATCATTCAGCATGAGCAGTTTGGTGGTGGGTTAATGATTGTCTGGGGAGGCATATCCATGGAGGGTCACGCAGACCGCTACAGGCTTGACAAAGGCACCTTGGCTGCCATTAGGTATCAGGATGAAATCCTTGGACCCATTGTCAGACCCTATGCTGGTACAGTGGCTCCTGGTGCACGACAATTCCTGGCCTCATGTGGTGAGAGTATGCAGGCAGTTCCTGGAGGATGAAGGAATTGATACCATTGACTGGCCACCACACTTTCCTGACCTAAATCCAATAGAACACCTCTGGGACATTATGTTTTGGTCCATCCAATGCCACCAGGTTGCACCTCAGACTGTCCAGGAGCTCAGTGGTGCCCTGGTCCAGATCTGGGAGGAAATCCCCCACAATACCATCTGTCATCTCATTAGAAGCATGCACCGATGTTGTCAGGCATGTATACAAGAACACAGGGGCCATACAAAGTGCTGCGTACAATTTTGAGTTGCTGCAATTAAATTTTGGCAAAATGGTCTAGCCTGCCACATAATTTTTCACTCTGATTTTTGGGCGTCTTTGAATTCAGGGCTCTGTAGGTTGATCATTTTCATTTCCATCAAACAATGTGGCATCCTTTCGTTCCTAACACATTACCCAGTCTATATAAGTATAGATATCCAGGAGGATTTCTTTTTCCCATTGAGATCTGATGTGTTTTCTAAGTGTTCCTTTAATTTTTTTGAGCAGTTTATATATATATATTAATAAATATATATATATATATATAAATATATATATATATATATATATATATATATATATATATATATATATATATATATTAATAAATATATATATATATATTAATAAATATATATATATTAAATTATATAAAATATATATATGTAAAATATATATATATATATAGCAAAATACCCGTGCTTCAGCAGCAACGTACTGCATTAAAATTTTTATTAAGAAAATGAAACCTTTTTAAACTGAGGGAAAATATGCCAATAATTATTTGTTAAGGATCTCTTTGTATACCATGTTGTCAGTTCGGCTCTCTGGTTGTAATATGACGAAGCTGTGCGCTGAGCTTACTCTTGAGCATGCAACGTACAGTTGGCCATGTGAACAGTAATCTTGTCTCAAATCTGAGAGCTTGGATTGCTGCTGTCATAATCGGTTTGAGTTTTATGGTTTGTTTCAATTACGACAGTATTTGCAGGACTTGTTGTGTTGAAGTGACATTCGGCATCTGTCAAGCGTTGTAAGCACACAACCGATTTCAGCGATAAAATCACATCCAGCTTTTGAGAGTTTAAACATTCATAAACATCAAAGTGTCCAAAACTGAAATCGTCACTTGTGAATCTAAAATATTTAAGAGGCATTGGCGGTTGTCGAAATGTGTAAAATATTTGGCTATTTCAGTATACTTTAAAGCGACAACCGAACAATTCAGCGGCAGCCATCAACTCACATGCAGAACCATAGGTGAAGGGCTTAAGCATTTCACTCTTCTAGTGCTCCTGTGTAGTATAATTATCTCCTGTACCGTCATCAGTCCACACCTTGAACCTGTCCCAGTCATTCAATACATAAGACACAATGTTCCTCCGGATATCAAGAGTGAGCCTGATATGGCCGTGCAATATGTAACAAAGAAAATGGAAAAGGTAGGTGCCATCTCCAGGCATGGAAACCACTCGGTAAGTGACAGTTCTTTGATCAATAGTGATCACCTCGATAGACATGGTAATGGGGGTTGGAATGATAAAGGAAATGGGTACCTGAGAAATGTAAAGTAAGTCTAAAATACCTATACAATAACTATAATTGTAATAAACAAACAATAAAACAGCGGAGAAGCCGTGGATTAAACAAAAAGGCTGTAGTTATCAGTAGGGAGACGTGAATCCCATGGCGAAGCAAGGAAGGGAATGTAGAGACCGGAGCGACGGACGGTCTTATATAGGCAAGCAGCCAACAACGTGGGAGGCGTTGGGATGGGGGACCCAACGGCACCTCACACAGTGACCGAGCTGCAGGCTATGGACGTATATATGTACCTAAGTAGGATTCAGTTAGCGTTAGGAACCCGTGTACCAAATTTCTTGAAGATGGGCCCATAAGTAACAAAGACTGTTGAAAAGTTCAATATGGCGGCTGACAGTGGCATCATACCACCGAAATAAGTATGTACATTGGTTTCGGTTAGTGCAGGGAAGCCGCCTACCAAATTTCTAGAAGATGGGGCCATAAATAAGAAAGTTCAACATGGCGGACGTTGTTGACCGTTATGACCATTACGTGTAGAATTTCGAAATGAAACCTGTTTAACTTTTGTAAGTAAGCTGCAAGGAATGAGCCTGCCAAATTTCAGCCTTCTACCTACACGGGAAGTTGGAGAATTAGTGACATTGGAAAGTTCAATATGGCGGCCGACAGTGGTGTCATACTAACGAAATAAGTATGTACATCGGTTTCCATTAAAAGTTCAATATGGCGGCCGACAGTGGCATCATACCACCAAAATAAGTACCAAATTTCAGCCTTCTACCTACATGGGAAGTTAAAGAATTAGTGATTGTTTTGTTACGGGAAAATGGTTCAAGGGATTAGAACATAAGTAGGCAAAGAATCAGAGAGAAGAGGTCCAATACTTCTATTTTGTTTACTTAATCAATTATAACATTTAAATACATATGAATGGGTTATAGACAAAGAGACAAACTTATACTTACAATAACATACATACATACAGTAACATACATCAAAAGACCCAGAGCCATCACCCCAGACCAGTAGACTAAGGGGCCCGCTTGTCAGTCTTGTCAAAGGATCAACCCTTTTAGCCTTTCATTTACCGGGCAGTGCGCGCTGTCCCCACGGTTGAGCCTCCAAAGAAACTGAGGGCGGAACCTTCCCTTATATACTAATTGAGCGTCCTTGCCCAAAGCGGCTTACGTGTAAGCAGTGTATACAGAAGTGATTAGTTTCAGCACACACACCTTTCCACGGGACGCGGTGTTGTTTTGCACTTGGTCCTGATGATGACGACACCTGGTACCAGGAGGCACACAAAAATTAGAATTGCGTAGTGAAGCCCCTTGAAGTGAAAAACAAGTCAGCATGACCCTCTGGCCATATTCCCAGTACTTTTCCTTCTTGAAGCTGGTTTTTGCGCTGAGCGACCAACGCCCATCTGCTCTCGTGATCCCCCCCCCTCTCTTTAGAAAAATCCTTCCATTACAGTGATGTTGGAAAGTTCAATATGGCAGCTGACAGTGGCGTCATACCACCGAAATAAGTATCAGTACATCGGTTTTGGTTAGCGCAGGTAAGCCGCCTACCAAATTTCGTGAAGATGGGGCCATGAATAAGAAAGTTCAATATGGCGGACGTTGTTGACCGATTTGCGTAGAATTTCGAAATGAAACCTGCTTAACTTTTGTAAGTAAGCTGTAAGGAATTAGCCTGCCAAATTTCAGCTTTCTACCTACATGGGAAGTTGGAGAATTAGTGATGAGTCAGTGAGTGAGTGAGTGAGTGAGTCAGTCAGTCAGTGAGGGCTTTGCCTTTTATTAGTATAGATTTAAATGAAGTTAGTTTTATCTGTATAATATAATAAACATATTTTCCTGCATTTCATCTTAAAAATGATACTATCATATGTAAATATGCTCTTTATAAAGTGGCTTAGGTTGTGCAATATTATAACTGTAGTGCAAGTTTATAGTGAGGTGATTGTATTTATAAGTCCAAGCAGTTCTACAAGGAACAGTTGATGGACTGATTGAGTGCGTTTAGAGCTCTTGGGATGAAACTCTTTCTGAAGCGTGAGGTCCGTACAGGAAAGGTTTGAAGCGTTTGCCATGTGAGAAGCAGTTCAAATAGGAAGCATGGCTGAGGTAGCGTGTGCTTGATGCTGTATAGCGATAATTCTCTTTCCGATCAGCTGCTCCGAGTGGTGCAGTGAAAGTAATATGGAAAAAGATGATCTGCTGTGGCAACCCCTAACGGGAGCAGCTGAAAGAAGAAAAAGAAGGTGCAGCGAGAGTAACAACGTTAAAGCAGTTATGGTATTTGGAATAGTTTCACCATTCCGTAGACCATTATATTGTTACTGGTTAATTACAATCAGATGCATTAAACTAATAAACAATAAGCGGTTAATTTCAGTGTATTTATAAAGCTGCGTCAGGGACGTGGATCTGAAAAAGAAGGTAATCACACAGGAACAATAGCACAGCTTTGATGCTGGGTGCCTCCAGTCTGCAAAACCGAGCTGAGAACTTACGTACAACAGGGTATGAGGAAATGTGCGTGGCTTTACGCCAAGTTTAGGTTTTATACATCGCAATTTGAAAGTGGAAACGTTTTTACGCAACATTTCTGTGTGTATGCACCGTTTATACATGAGGCCCCAGCTCATCAGTGACATTACCGACTGCGTTGGGTTCAAGAGCTCCCAGAAGCTGGATGGGAGCATGGAGTGGAAGCCGCATTGTCTACATGATTCCCCCATTTCGGGGCACCATAAAATTAAGTAACTGGAGTTCTCTCTCTTTTTTATCTTTGTGTATCAGAAACAAAGCATATCAATAAAATAAAATAAAACGCAAATTACATCAAAGGAATTGAAATTCTTTGTTTTTTTTCACTTCACAAACCTATTACATAAAAATAACATATAAACTTCAATTGGATGGAGTTATTTTAAGCCCAAGGCTCTCAAAGAAGTATACAAATATTTCTCCCCAAAATGGTTTAAATGCAGGACATTCCCAGAAGAAGTGACCTAATGAACCAGTAGCTTGAGGACTTGGTTCACAAAGTTGGATCTTGCCATAGACACATTTTAGATGAGATACACTTGTACAGTATATGAACAATGAATAATTTTTAGTTGAATAATGACAAGTTTGGTGTGTACTGAAGTAGAATATATTTTGTGAAGAGCTGAATTCCCTTTCTCTACTGAAACTTTAATTGAGAGATTCCTTTTCTCTCCATCAATTAGAATATTATGGGGTGGGTTACTCTGAACTTTTTATATCGCCTAGAGATGCTGTCTAAATCTTCGTCCAGATTAACCCATTTCACCTCAGGGTTGTTATAAGGTAAGGGAAGCTGGGTAGGTTGCTTGTAGCAAAGTTACTAATTATTAAATAAAAGAAACAGTGTGTCGCTGGAAGCTTAGAATACAAGACTTCAAAAGATGAAAATACATCTCTCTATTATAAAAAATCTTGAGACTTTTGCCAAGAGATTTTGTCAAGTCCCTCCCTCCTCTCAAACATTTACAACCACGCCCACAGTCCTCTCACCTCTCATTCATGTGAATGCTTTTGTCAGACACAGTTCCTCCGCTCTCAGCTTATAAATTTTTACGTTTTCCTCACTTTAACCTCCCAATAAAAGAAGACTCATTATGTTGAAATCTTATTGTTAAATTTTATCCCGAAGGGTTATCAACAGAAGAAATGAGTACACGGGCAATCCTGGCATCGAGAAACAATGAAGTCAAACGAATTAATGTGAAAATTGTTGATCAGTTACACGGCAATGGCATGTAAAATTTTAACAGGTGTCAAGAAAGGTAATGTAGACAGACATCAAAGGAGATCTTGATATGCCATTCGTATTAAAACGTTTACAGTTTCCCGTTACAATAGCTTTTGCTATGACAATTAACAAATCACAGGGACAAACATTAAGAAAAGTCGGTTTATTTATTTGAGAGAAATAAATGATATTCACTCACGGGCAGTTATATGTTGCGTTGTCATGATGCAAGTCCAAACACAGAATCAAAATTCAATGTGATATTAATGAAAAGTTAATTAAAAAAATTGCTTTTACTGAAGTTTTACAGTAAAAGTTTAAGTTTAAAAAAGTATTTTCTTATTAATTTCAAAGCCAAACATAACAAAATTGTATAACGCAACGAATACCTCTAACGCAACAAGGAACAATTTCCTTTCAATTTATTCCCTTTTACTATGGTTAATTACTCACTGTAATGTAAAATAGTCCTATTATGCATATGGAACAATTCCCATGAAAATCTGTTTAAATTGTACATTCACTTCCCCATACGTGTGCGGCAGATCCGTGAAGTGGCTAGCATGTAGCGCCTGCCCGAGGGCTGCTGAAGGAAGCGAGCAGGAGGCAGAGCCCCCTAGTTATCAATACAGAAATCTCTAAATGTCACAATCAATTGTGACTTCCACTGACTGAAAACTGCACAAGCTAAATTAATTCTCTTAATTACAGAACGCCAATGCAAAACTGAGATGTTGCATATGTATTTTTGATAGAAATTTGAGACACTGTTTTGCAAATAAATAACCTGCAAGTGGTTTTATTGGAAGACCAGCAAACACTTGCAAAAGTTATGATCTGTATCTTCTCATGCAACAGCTTTTCTGCATCATTTGTGGACAATGATGGTCTAAAGTTATGTAGGAATTTTTCAAAATATTTTCAAAAAAGATTAAATCTTTATCACTGCTATTATGTATTGGTTACAAGACAGGTAACTGGCCCAAGATAGGGGGCTAGCACTGTATACATCAGGGCCCACTCATACACACATATCGCAGAAGACTAAATTACTGTTTTCAGTTAACATCGCATACACATCTTTGAGGATGATGGAAGATAACTCGCATTCAAATAAGGAGCATGTGAATACTCCATATAGATTCCAACCCAGGATGATGGATCAGTAGTGAAGCAGCACTGACCACTGTACATATCCAAAAGTGGTAAAATAACATTTTTCTGATGAAAGGAACTTGACTTTGAAATAAAAGTTTGGCCCAATTTTTGACCAGAGGGGGCATAAGAATAGAGTGGCCATTTATAACAACATGGTTAATGCTAGTTTTACTTATTTAGCAAGGTAGGTCTAGAACAGTTATTTCAGATTTATTGCTGTTTAGCTGTCGTGGTTGTTATGCAAACTTAAGAGTAGCTCAAGATAGTGTAAGAAATATGCTGAGAGTCCTGTCGATAAATCTACATGCCATCAGCCACATAGTGAAAGGCCAACATGCTGACATCACATTTGGTCCACAGGAAACAAAACAATTAAAAATAAGTACTAATCCCTGAGGACATAAACAGGAAATATACCTGGGATTTAACTTGTGTTTCCATAAGGAAACATGTTCCTTCTGTCCAGTGAAAGAAAAAAATGTCAACTTTAAACAAGAGATTTCACCGTCTTTCAGAGAGTGGATTAAAAAGCCATAACTGATAGTGTCCAATGAAGCACTGAAATAATGAAAAATGAACGGACTTAGAAACTGCTGCCTTGTGTTGGCAACCGAAACTAATGTACAGGGCAATATAGTATAATGGCTAAGGATTTGAACTTCACACCTTGAGGTTGTGGGTTCAAATCCTGCTACTGACGCTGTGTCACCATGAGCAAGTCACTTAAGCTGCCTGAGCTCCAACAAGAAAAACAAAAGAAATATAAATCAATTGCACTCAAATAATGCAAGTCACCAAAACTTGCCTATTGCAAGGCAAAAATCTTCAAAAGCATTTAGAAGTAGTATTATCTATAAACCAGCTTTTCTTCTCAATTTAATGGTCTTTCACACAACATTTAAAAGAAAAACCTTCCAAACGCCTAGAAATGTAGGAAATTTCTTTTTGTGCATCCAACAGGAGGTCTGCATTTCCTTACGAATCTGTGTTTACTGGATGTCTATAATACCCAACAATATCACATAACACAATGAGTGCATGCCATGCCTGTGTTTAGGCCGTACTGAAAAATACATAATTAAAATGTACACAATTTCAATATTTTTACAAGAATTTAGAAATTCAGACTTGTGTCCCATTTGAAAAAGACAAGCCTTCACAGCATTAAGTGCCAGTATGATATTTCTTAGCAACCAAGCTTTACATGTGGTATCTAGAAGGGGACTTTTTTTCTTTCTTTTTAAATCAAACTTAGAATTGGATCAGTATTGACACTCACCGAGTCTTTCCCCTCTAGAATTATTTACAAATTACAATAACTCTGTGTCAAAAACACCTAGCTAGCTCTAGATTTAACAATTACTTCTGTCACAGAAAAATATGGATTACATGTTCTTACCTGTCAATTTATTAAACCTAGATTCTACAACTACAAGTCTGTCTCACCCCTCTGAAATGTTCAAATTGTACGGGAGGATTTTAAATGACATCTGAAAAATAATGTGTCTTAATAGTATTTCACTAACCACAAATAGCAGTTACCAGTTCTGATGGATGAAACATACTAGGGCTAGTGAATGAAATCACATTCTGGAGCTCGAGACAAAGACTCTTATCAGTCTTTCATATCCAGCAGGTACCTCTAATGTTTTTTATCCCCCACTTTCAAAACATATCAACAAATAACTTGTAAAATGACACAAGTGGCTAAACATACAAAAACACAGGCTTTTTTTATATACTTTCCCTAAGGGGAAATATACTCCGAGCTCATTAACCCTTAACTACTCACGCTGGTCTATTTTGTATACCAATCTCAGTTATTTTTGTCCAAAATCCTTTTACTTGACCCTACCGGCAGCATCTGCCATCTATCCTCAGCATGACTCACTACAAGTACAGTGTCGCAATGGTTTCTCTCCAGTGTGCCCCCAGCTGTAACTTCCATATGGTGCATTTGGTACACAGCGAGGGTACTTGCATATGTATGACAATGATGAGATGTTCTTCTTGTAAAGAGCATTCAACATCTGAAGTGAAATATGATACATGTGCAACTCCTGCAGTGGATGAAAGCTTTTTGACCGGTGACGAATGAGCACTGGAGAAATGGATCAGGTTTATTTTTAGACAGTCCTAGACTGTGTCATACTATTCAGTAATATGGTTTTAAATTAATTTTAAATTGTACATGTTTTTAAAGTATTATAATATTATATAGTACAACCTCACTACATGCATATGAATAGCCATTTTAACACTGGTACATAAAGTGCACCACGCAAGTACGTATGAGATGAGAAATGGTGTGAGTAGTGAAGGGTTAAAGAATAACATAATACAACATTTTAAAATTTGCTTAATCCAATTCAGTGTTTCCTCTGTAAAGCATTACAAATAGTTTCCCATTACATAAATATGGTCTAGCTCTTACTAACATAGCACTAAGATGGAAAAATATTTTAGAAATGTGATATTCTCATAAAAATAGAAACTACAAGCAGATTTACAAAAAAAAAAAAAAACACTACAACAGCTCCCAAGTCACATTTTTAAAATGGGTAAATCTTGTCCCCAAATGCCCTAACATCTTCCTGTATATGTAAAGGGGAAACTCTTTTACTTCAACTTTCCTGGCTGTCTTTTTCCTATTTAGCTCTGCCCCTCCTTTTTCCAATCCACTATTTCCTAACAGATGGTTTTAGCAAAAGTCTGCTGAAAATTTTATTTACTTCTATAACTCACATACTATCCAAAAGACTGCATTACTTTTATTTTTTATCAAAATATACAATTGTTCAAATGCTGTTTTCCCCTATTTTTTTTATCACACTAAAGATAAAAAAAAATCAATTTACAAAGAAACTCTACAACTTAATTCACTTAGAACTAGCTGAGAATTGTATATAGATTATGTTTTAGCATCTTATGAACAATTGCGCTTCAAATTTGAGCTCCCATTAAAACAATATTTTCACTACTTTCAAACCAGAAACTTTGCTAAAAGGAACCTAGAAATGGGTTTTGAAGACTCGCACAGCATCTCAATTATTTATAAAAACATTTTAAAGTCTCTTCCTTTCAAAGATCCTAGGGTCCGGTGGAGGAAGGATCATATAACTTACCATCTGAGAAAAGGAGTGGAAGGCAGCCATGCATAGAATACAGCTAGCTCCATATGCACAAAGCATTCAATCATCCACCTTAAAATCTTTAATCAGTCACATGTATCTTGTTTAAAATTGTCCAAAATGTATCTAGGGCAACCTGTGAACATTGCAGTCTAGTTCCAGGCTCACTGTGCCAGCCAGATGTTCCGGGAGTGCACATCATGCTCAAGTGGAAGAACCCCAACCCACCTTTTGTAAGTCAGTAGGTTACTGATGTTCTATACTATTTCAAATTGGAAAAAAAAAAATCTAATTCCCGCTTAGAGGATCTGATCAAAACTTTTTTAAAATATGGCAAGATCTAATCATTCAAATCTTAAAATATTTATTTATATTGGGGAAAATGACATTCTTCTGTTTTGTTTATACAGCTCTTGCTGTTGCTCTCTTTCTCTTAGGTGAGGGTGGAAATCTGTTTAGTTAAGTTTGACTTGATTGTATGTAATGTTATCTTCCTCATTGAGTGTAAGTTAGACCTGATCGTATGCAATGTTATTTTCGGCAAATAAAATTAAAGAATCAGATACTATGAAAATAAAACCTTTTTTTCACAATGACTCCAGTTGTGAAACAGGAAAGCTAAGGGTACCAGCTAAAAAACAAAACAACAACCCTTAGGGGTGATTACCCACTAATCCTAACCAAGTATTTCAGAATTCCTTCAAAACATTTTTTTTTTTTTTTTGAAAAAACAAGATAATGCACATAAGTGATCACACATTTGCTAATGCTTAAGCCAGGACTCATCCAGAATTAAAGTGGACTGGCTACTTTAACTGCAGTAATGCATCCATACATTCTGGAGACTGCATTTCAGTAATTCTCTTAACATTCAAATATGTGCTGTACAAATACCTACTGCACTTGCAACGATTTGGTTTTTAAAATAATAGATATTAGTTCAGCTTCAAAACATTAAACAGCACAACAAATTAAGTGTTTGCTAATCTGTCTTTAGCAATTAAAATGGTTTTAGCAGCCCTTTTAACTGTGCCTCTCTGTGATTGTGAGATGCCATTAATGCATTACGTATATCATTGCAAGCTGAGCCACATGAACATTAGTCTATGACTCGCCCATGTTGAAGATATCAAACACTGCCTCATAAATTGCAATCTGATAAATAAACTGAATTTATTATACAAATCTATTATATATTACATAAATTGTATTTGTATGTGCTCATTACATCATTGTTGTAGAACAGCTACAGGTACAGGTCTAGCCACTTGGTTTGAAACTTGCCTAGAGTTTTGCTTGTTATAACTGGAAGTGCCACTGACAGTCTGTGTAGAAATTCTCCCATTCCCCAAAGATATGCATGACAGATTATCTCATGACTTTAAACTGTCCCAATGTTAAGTGTTAATATGTGCAAGAGTGGGACCTCATCTAAGTTCTGAAATACTAAACTGACAAACAGTCAGACCCTATTCTCTGACCCTTGAAATTTAACTCAGGTGCAACCTATTCTATTGATCATCATCAAGATATTTCTACACTTTGTTTGGAGTCAACCTGTGGCCAAAGCAAGATTAGGAAAGGTTAACAACTAATTATATAAAATCTCACAGCTGACCGTGTCAGAGCCAATGTAAGCAATGAGGTCAAAAGAACTGCATGCACAACATAAAGAGACAGGATTGTGCTGAGGCACAAATCTGGGAAAGGCTACGAACAACTCCTGCAGCACTGAAGATTCACAAGAGCACAGTTGCCTTCATAATTCTAAAAGAGAAGTATGGAATAACAGCAGCTATTCTTAGAGCTTGCCACACTGAGCAATCCTGCAAGAAGAGCAATGGTAAGAGACTTGACAAAGAACCTGTGTGGTGAAGGAAGGAACTTCTAGTAGGGCAACTATCGCTGCAACAGATCAATTGATAGAACTTATTTGTCCTCAGGGGGAATCTGACTTTTTACAGAAGCTCTTTAAATAAATAAATAATACACATACTGGAATGGTTATAAAGCAAGAAAATTAAAATTAAAGAAAATGTCTGACTTGCCTGTCACAGTGAGGCACTATGCAGGCTTATTGCTGTTAGTATAAAGGAGCCCTAGTAGCGTTTCTTGATACAATTCTGCTGAATAATTCTAAGTCTTCAGTGTTAATGTGTCAGAGAGAGGGCGTGCAGCACTGTTCAAAATGGCACTCAGCTTTATTTCAATTCTCTCCTTCGCTACTACCTCCAAGGGCTCCAGAGTGTGTCCTATAACAGAGTATGCCCTTCTAATTAGCATGTTGATTCAGTGGACCTTTCTTGAAAGTGAAGTTACCTGCCTACCACACCACAGCATAGACAATTACACTGGCCCTCAGAGAGTTAGAGAAGATGTGAAGGATGTCACAACCCACATTAAAGAAACACAGTCTCCTTAGGAAAAAAAGAGCCTGTCTTTGCCATTTCTTATACAGCTCCTCTGTGTTGCGAGACCAGTCCAACCTGTCTTTATTTTAGACTCCCAAGTAACTGTAGGAGTGGACCACCTCTACATCCACACCTTGAATACTGACTGGACATAGAGGCTGTTAGGTGCGGCACAAGTGAATAACTACTTTCTTGGTTTTGCTGAAGATGCAGATAATTCTCTTTCCACCAAGGAACAAACTTTTCCACCTGACTCCTTCCTATACTCTGTCTCATCCTCTTTATCAATACACCCCATAAGTGCAGAATGATCAGAGAACTTTTGCAGGTGACATGACCTGGTGTTATTGGCCTTTTTATCAGAGAGGCCAGACAGAAGCCTCTCCTGAGTAAACGAAACAGGGAGGTCCACTTGGGAATTTACAAAAAGGCACCAAAAGGATTTTCAGACTGTGAGAAACAAGCTTCTCTGGTCGGATAAAACCAAGATTAGTATAATCTCTGGAGCACACCAGAAACTGCATATCACCTGTGCATTATCACTCCAACAGTGAAACATGGTGGTGGCAGCATCATGTTGTGTGGATGTTATTCTGCAGCAGAGACTGGGAAACTAGACAGGGTTGAGGAAAAGCTGAAGGAGCAAATGCATAGATATCCTTAATGAAAACCTGCTCCAGAGTGCTACTGACCTCAGACTGGGCCAAAGGTTAACGTTCCAACAGGACAATGACCACAAGCAAAAGAAAAGACAACGTAGAAGTAGTTTAGAGACAACTTTGGTAATGTCCTTGAGCTTCAAAACCAACGCTTTGAACCCAATCAAACACGCCTGGAGAGACCTAAAAACAGCTGTCCACTGACAGTCTCCATCCAAACTGACACAGCTTGAGAGGATCTGCAAACAAGCACGGCATAAAATCCTCAAATACAGGCGTGTGTGAAGCTTGTCGTATCAAACCCAGTGTTTACTTTGTCATTTTGGGGATTTGAATATTGCTTGATTCTGGGGAAAATTAATTTAAATGATTTTAGTACAAGACTGAAACATAGCAAAATGTGAAAACAAATTGAAGTTGTCTGAATACTTTCTGAATCTACAGAAGATAACTCATTTAGAGAATTTGGGATGGATGAACAGACAGCTGAGGATGAACAAGTTCCCTTATCAGGGGTGAAGAAAGCATTTTTATTTAAAAATGATTCATCTGTCACTTTAATTTCCACCTTCAACTGCAAGACACTGAAAGTTAAAACGTTTGAAAATCACATGTAATAGGTCACATCAACAGACTCTCGCACATACGTTATGTACAAAATTTCTCTTAATGGGATATAATTTGAAATAACATACTCTCTTCCAAACACATATACCCCTTGGAGACAGTGTATATAACTCAGAACCCATCTGCATTCAACACTCAACCAAATTATTGAAAAGTCGCTACTTTCACCAAACTAACACAATTTAGTGTCCATGATAATATCACGATAAATCTTTCAAAAATCACTTCTTTGTACCCCAAAGACTAAAGTTTGTTCATCTCGACATCACAGTACACAGTGCCATTTTCCTAGCCGCCCTGAATTAATCAGACTTTTTCCATCCTAGCTTTCCATTTCAGCATGTTACTGTTGGTAAGTGCATAATCACTGTGACTGTTGAAAATCTTTTTCTGAGCAGTATACTGCCAAATATCTCTTTCCATCTTGTATTTAATATGGCATAATGTACTGTATGGTGTGTATGTGTATACTACTCATATAACTGCTTTACCCACTTATCATAACAAAATTAGCTCAAATAAATATTCCAATATATCCATAACAGCCAAAAAGAAGAAAACAAAAACAAAGCTGTCCTCACCTTCACATTTATTTAAGTTTCTGTATGCTCAAAGGCCTTTCTGATCATGAAATGTACTTTCCACATCTGCTCCACAGTAGACTACAGCCACGTGTCTACATCTGACTTGCCCAATACACACCTCACCACCTCCTATTGCACTGCCAGAAACAGTTTCTAAAAATACATTAAAAAGCATTTTTGTTTTCTAAAGCCTTTCATAAAAGTGTAACACATCCCACCCTTGCTATGAGAAATAACAATCTCACTTGAATGCTGTCTTTTGTGTACTTCTTATGATGAGATTTTTGCCAGTGGTTTATTTGGTAAATTAAGAAACTTGAAATGCTTTGGGAATGGGAGTGATCTTGCAATGACTTACTGAGCATATTTCTAGTTCTACTTTAATAAACATATTATTAAAGAGAAGAAATTAGTGTAGGGATTAGTTTGCAAGTAATTGGGAGCATTCTCCCATGGTTTAAACATATGAACAGTGACAGCAGTATGGCACAATGTTCTGTGTCGGAATCTGCCCTGTAATGTACTATCGGCTGCTGCCTGACATTGATGCTAAAGAGACGACCTATATCTTCCTAAACATATGGGCTGGATAAAGAAAGGTTTTTAAAAAATGATTTAAAGTCGTTTGTGTTACTACAAATTATGTACAAAATCAACACATCCCAGATTGGTTCCTGCTTTGTGGTCTATGATGGTAAAACTGGCATCCAGAACCCCAAAGTGGATTAACCAAGTTTAAAAACATTATGGTAAATAAATAAAGAAGGTGGCCCAATGGTAAACACTGCTTCCTCAAGACCATGGAAGCCTGGGTTGAAATTCTGGCCTGGTCTGTCTCCACGTAGAGTTTCACCATTCTCCCAATATCCCTCCCTGCGTTTCTTTCCTACCACATCACAGACACGTGCATGTTATCTGAATCAGTGATTCTGCATTGGCTCAGCCTGGACACTACATAATCGGTGCTTCAATGGATCACTGAGATTTGACCAATGTTGGCCCGTGCCCCAGTGACAGTGGGAAAGGCTCCATTATCCTACAACCTACGGAGCTGGATTGTGTGAAAAGAAAACATTCGAGTATAAATAATAACAATTACCTTTATATTGCGATTTTCTAACCTACTCAAAGTGCTTTACATAGACAGGACCACTTCAAACACCACCAACGTGTAGCATCCATCTGGATGATGCGGTAACAGCCATTCTTGCATCAGTATGTTCACCATACATCAGGTTTTAGTTGGTGAAGGAGTGAGAGAAATAGTAAGTCAATTAAAGACAGGAATTAATTAGGGGGCTAGAATGATCAGGCCATGGAGAACAATTTAGCAAGGACGCAAGAAAATATCATACATTTTGATGGGGAAGGCCAGGGATCTTTAAAAACCACAGGGGGTCTGGACCTCAGTTTTACATCTCATCCAAAAAACGCTACTAATGTTTACAGCACAGTGTCCCTGTCACTGCACTGGGATCCACGTCCAGACCACAGAGTAAGCGTCCCCTGGCGTCACTTCCAGCAGCAACCCTAGCTTTTCCTTAATGGTCTCCCATCCATGTACTGGTGGGGCCCAAACATGCTTAGCTTCAGGTGGATTACCTATTGTGAAGATCAGGTGGTATGGCTGCTAATACTGTTTAAAAAAACCAAGAAGAACCCGTAAAGATGCCTATGAAGACTTAAGGTTGGGCATCAGTTTCTCCTTTCTGTGACAAATGCCCGTTAGGCCAACGCTGTTTTTCTGCAGCCCTAGGGCAGACTGTGCTAAATAAAGATCTCAGTTACAAGTCCTTATCTTCTGAGGAATTCTAAAGAAGCTGTCTTCACTGGTAAAATAATTGAGGGGAGTCACGTCCTGCTCTCTGATGTTTCTTCCTCCACGACCTGTGGCCGTGTCTCCGAACAGCCGCTGTCACAGCAGCTCTGTCAGTGTCCTTGTTGTCATTTTATGAACCAAGAATGGGTCTGTGTGGTGCGACCCAAACCCCTTTTCGAAAGCTTCTCTTCAAGAAACCCAATTACACAGCCATTTAATAGAATATGCAAGAACCCCCATATCCCAACCAACGAGCTACCTTTAAGAAATGTCCAGACGGCAGTCCGAAGCGTTACAAATCAATGTAGGTGGCGGGGACACTAAAGCCGAAGGAGCGGACAGTGCCTACAAACAAACGTTCCGTTTGGGGAAATTGTAAATATTTCAATACAGTCCTCTCAATAAATGCACCCCGTACGGCGAGCTGTGCGCAAGTGCCCAGTATAATCTGTGCTGCCCGCAAAAGCTAAACACCAAACGCAAAGCCCTTCGCCGGCCACAAGACGCTCTTCTCTCCACCTCCGAGGTCTGCCTTACATAACGCCGCCGCCGTTGTGATGCACATAGCATGGGCCACGGTGTCAAAATACCAAGAGCCTTCCGAACCGGAACCTTTGTTCAAAAATGTTATAAGACTCCTGTTTACTGTAAGGCCCCACCTCTCAAGACTGGGCCTGTGCGACCAGCAAGCAAGCCCGAATCTGGACGGCAGGTAAGTCCGACTTTTCACTGATGTCATGGGACGTTAACAATAAATACATAAAAGCACGGGGGTGGCCAGTTTATAGCTGTCACTGCATTCTCACTAGATAAGGCCCAATACAGCAGTATTCCAAAAATACGAGTGCTTGTGCTTCCCTCTTAACTCCCTCGCCACCGCATTCCTTTGCTGGTACGCAGGTATCAGAAAGGCGGACCAGCTCCAGTTTCAGAATCGTCCTACCGAAAATCTGCTAGAAAATGCAAACACTCACATGTTGCAATCGGTTTGTTCTCCATAGTGTAGATTATTGGCTTTTCTTCAGGGGACTCCATGGACTCCTGCTTGGTACATCTAACCCTCCATGTAAACGAAAGCCCATTAGCCGGATCACTACTGTTATTGTGTGGCACCGTACGTATGCGGCAGGCAATGGCTTGCTTTTTTTTCCTCCCTCTCACTCAATCGCCCTCTGCTCCCATTCACTTCCTCTATCACTCTCTCAGCATTACGACTTCCTATGGGCTGGGCACTGTTAAAGGGGAAGGACTGCTTATTTTATTTTTATCTCTCTACAGACGTTTTCCATCTTTGCCGACTGGCTGCTTCTCCATTTAGTCATGGGCATACAGATTCATTTTCAAGAAGTTGTCCATCTTGGATTTTTAATACGATACATGTCTAATGGATCCTTGCTTTATACACGCGCCATCGCAATTTGCTTTCGTTTTTCATAACATTTACCATATAGTGCATCTATTAATGATATCCGTCACAGATTGAAATCCGGTTCAGTCATTGTGTGGAGTTTACAAGTGGGGTTTTCCCCCTACGTTCCCCAAAGACATGTAGGTTAAGTTTATACGACCGCACAGCGTAAATAGGAGTTTATCCACCCACTGAGCAAATTATAAGGAACATCTGTACAGCTGCTTATCTATGCAATTATCCAAGCAGCCAAGCGTGTGGCAGCTGCACAATTGATAAAATCATGCAAATACAGGTCAGGAGCTTCAGTTAATGTTCACATCAAACTCCAGCAAAAAAGGAAAAAAAGTCATCTCAGTGATTTCAACCCTGGCATGACTGCTGGTGCCAGATGGTCTGGTTTGAGTATTTCTGTTACTGCTGATCTCCTGGGATTCTCACACACACAACAGGCTAGGGTTTATTTAGAATGGCATGAAGGAAAAAGAAAAAAACATCGAGTGTGTGGCAGTTCTGAAGACAGAAACGCCCTTGTCATGATAACTCAGATAGCCACACCGTACAACTGTGGTGAGTAGAAAAGCTTCTCAGAATGCACAATATGATGAACCTTGAGGTAGATGGGCTACAACAGCACAGGACCACATTGGGATCCACTTCTGTCAGCCAAAAACAAAACAAAAAAAAAAAAACCAAAGGCTGTCATAGTTGCAGGTTCACCAAACCTGGACAGCTGGAGACTGGAAAAATGTAGCCTGGTCTGATGAATCAGAATCACAGATGGTAGGGTCAGAATCTGGTGCCAACAGCATGAATTCATGCACCCAACCAACCTTGTGTCAACAGTCCAGGGTGGTGGTGGTTTAGTGATGGTGTTGGAAATGTTTTCTTCACATACTTTGCACCTATTAATACCAATCAATCATTGCTTGAATTCCAGAGCCTATATGAGTATTGTTGCTGACCACAGATGTCCCTTCATGGCCACAACGTACATATCTAGTACAGCTGTAATGGCTACTTCCAGCCTGATAATGTATCAGGCCACAAAGTAAAATCCATCTTAGATTCTTTTTGTGAACATGACAATGAGTTCAATCTTCTTCCGTGGTATTCCCAGTTACCAGGTCTGAATCCAGTAGAAGTTGTAGAATGGGAGATTCGCAATATGTATATACAAATCGGCAGAAAATGTATGATGCAATCATGTCAACATTGACCAAAATCTCAAAGAAATGTTTTCCAACATTTGCGGAATCCATGCCAAGAACAACTGAGGCTGTTGCAAGAGCAGAAAGAGGCCCTACTCAACATAATTATTTGCTCAGTGATTTTATATGTGTGTCCAAATTCCACTCCTGCCAGCCAAAAACAGAAAACCAAGGCCGCAGTAAGTACAGGCTCTGTCTAGTGTTGTTTACCACCTCGAGTCTAGTGCTGTAGGGGTAGGCTCCAGCCTCTCACATTCCTAAATTAGGCTAGGTGGGTTTGAGAATATTATGTAATATTAAAACTACTTAACCACTGGCTTGTATTCACTGGCATATTTCTTGCTGCAAATGATTTATTTCAACTGGATTAGGACAATAAGCTGACCAAGGTTGAGGTAATCCATAACTAATTTGAGACCAAATGTCCCCTGAGCTACTCTGGGATGTGGAGCAGCTTGCATTCTTTTTTAATGTTAAAATTGAAACATTGAGAAACCCATTTTGTAAATGGTATTATGATCAACATTTACAAAGGAATTGGCACAGGTATATGATAAAATAATATTAACCAACAGCTACAGCATTATGTACATGTACCAGGCAGTGAAAGGATAGATCGCATTGCATTGCATTGATATGTTCACTTCAGCTAATTATGCTGTATTGATCAGCTTGTACAGAAAAAAACACTTAGTTTCCTCTTTTTCAAAGTAGCATTGTAAAGGCATAATTAATTAAAGGGTGCTGATGGTCAACATGTCATGTTCCATAAGATACTATTACATACTACTACTACTACTACTACATACTACTTACTATTTTAGCTATAGTTTAATATAGTTGTTAATTAAACATAATGCATTTCTTAAGGTGCATATCCATAACTCTCTGCAATCAAGAAAAACAATAGCAGACTTGAAAGTGATGGAGATGCATAGAGGACAATGTTTGAGAGGAAGAGCATATCTGTTCTAAACCCAGGCAATAGATTGGATTTTTGTGCTGACCATGTATTGCCCAGGCCCATAACAAACACCATGGTCAAACACAAGGATGCTCATAACTGTATACTGTGTCAGAGCACCTTGGAGTAAACATCGGTGTAGTCTTGTCATCTTATCTGATGCCATCTATTCTGCACAATCACAGGTGTTGGGCTGTTTGTTGAGCTTGCTCAGATGTTTATACCTGGAAGACCCAAACAGATAGTGAGGGTGTGCTGTTAATGATTAGCAGATAAGCACTTTTTTGAACGGGTTCATCTCCTACTTCTGGAAGAGGTTCTTCTGTATCATAGGAAAAGTCTGGAAAATCGAGCATAGACCTGTTATAGTATTAGTAACAGAGGCAGCTGCAGATATCTGTGACCAAAAGGTAGTTGGTGCTTATCTTCACAACAATGGTAGAACCCATCAGTGTACACCAGAAATAAGTAAAGCTGTCAAGTTGAAGAAAAAGGCCTTCCATTTAATATTAGCAAAGGGTCTCTTATTTTGACTGAGAGGGTAACAGAGTGCCAAAAAGATGACAGCTGAAGCAGAGGCTGATGCAAAAGCCTGTATGCAGGTGGAGGTTGATGAGGACATGGATGGTAACTTCTGCATGTCCTTAAAGAGGTTCTGACAAAGTATTATACTTTGAGGAACTTGTAAACTTGGTGGATGTATACATCCCTCTCATAGGAAGTGGTTAATGAGGCATTGGTAGGGGTTGGTTTCAATTCTGTGGCTGAGGTCACTGCAATGATTAAAAAGCTATATATGGCCAGAGATGCAGGGATGAGTGATATTAGACTAGAAATCCTGAAAGCTGTAAGGCATATGCTGATTAAGACACGTCTTTGTCGTTGTATGGAAAGTAAAGACAGACTACGATTCTGGCAGACTTAGGTGGTGGGGAAGATAAACTAATGTGTTCCAGTTATCAAAGAAACAGATTCCTCAGTCTCGATGTGAAGGCCAATGCAGAGGTACCAAATAAGCTATTGCAGAAACTTTAGCATTGTTAAATTCAAAGCATAGGTAGAAATCTTACAAAGGTATCTTGGCATTTCAAGAAATATAAAAAGTATTGCTTTTGGTGTCGCAGAAAGTAAGTAATGTACGTAAAATCCTGATAAACAATACACTTTATATTATTGTTACTGGTAAATATCCAAGTTTAAGAACACAGGAAATTTTACAAATAACAGAAGACCATTCAGTCTTATTTCTTTAGCTAACAATTAAACTATCCTAATAATCACATCTAGATATTGAATAAACCAGAAAGACAAAGTCTCTCTCTCTGTTCACTTCCCAGTCATTTCCACTGGTGTCTGTGAGTATTGGGTTCAATATTTAACTGAAAGTGTACATCTAATGAATTTAGTCTTGGAGATGGTCTGCACTTCCGCCTATCAGGTCCAGCATCCTGGGTTCAAATCCAATGTCAGGCCACTGTCAGTGTGAAACTGGCATATTCTCCCCATACATGCAATTTTTGTTTTCCCCACAAAGTACTCAAGGAACATACAAACCTGATTTTTTCAGGTATAGATTTACTTTAACCATGAAGTGTGGTGAGCAACAACCATTGTGCAGTGTGATATTACTACTAAATGAAAGCATGAGGCCTTCAGCTATAAAAACATTTGGGAACAAAGGAAGTGTGATTGTACGGCAAGCCAGCAGGCACTCAGGGCATTGCCTCATTTACCAAATATAAGAAAGAACACAAAATCACACAACAGCTTGTCTTGCCTTGTGCAATAAATGTGCACCACAATTCTAGATGAGTCAGCCACCAGCAAACTAAAACGTATTCCTCTCTGCATTCTCTTCACTTGCCCCTGATTTCAACAAGCTTGTGAAAATCAGACAAGTGCATGGCTATTAACTAAAAAGTCAAAGGAACGCTAAATTTGATTCAGTATTAAACACCCATGTGTCCAAATATTTTTGGATGAATACCATGAACATTTCATCTGTTATATCCGCTGTATTAGAATGTGGAATATATATTTACTGCTATCTGTAAATGCATGCCATTCGGGTGAAAATGCTGGTTAGTTTACATAAAAATTACTGCTAACCAAGGGTCATCACTGAACAAATATAGATAACCTGGGCCCCCTTCACAACCAGCAGCAAGGTCTGGGTAACTACTGTTATCTTCTTTACTGGTGTGCTCCAGGACAGATAGCTACATATTTTTGAAAATGTACAGTAACCTCTACATCTCAGATTTTGATTAAAACGGATGTACTGAATTATCTCACTTATCAAAGTCACTGGTATGAATAAAAAATTCCCATGCCTTATAGTTTTATAACCTTTCAATTTTTAACAGGATTTTAATTGTACATAGGTAACACTGTAATTATTTATTGTAACAGTATTATATGTTAGTATATATTAAGGTTTTATAACATTCATGTAAATAAAAACTTACCAAAATGTTTTCCTTTACAATTTGTGCATGTAAGGAAATATGCTTTCATTTATCCAATTATGGCCAGCCTTAGATAAATAATTTTAATAAACATTTACATTTCTGTCAAAAATGTTAATAGTGTTTTAAATTGTTTATAATAATTTTATACTAAATATATTTAGACTGTAACATCCTCTATTTGAATGTTTTCTCATTTATGGCAAGCCTACTTGATTACTTTAATAACCTGGTCATTTTTATTTTCACTATCATTTTGAATTACACTATATTATCCATCCATCCATCCATTATCCAACCCGCTATATCCTATCTACAGGGTCACGGGGGTCTGCTGGAGCCAATCCCAGCCAACACAGGGTGCAAGGCAGGAAACCCCAGGCAGGGCACTAGCCCACCACATTACAATATATTATTGATATAATTATTTTTTAAACCCCCTTCTCACACGGTACACATCCCAAATTTTTAAGTAATGTGGACTAAAATTGTTTTTGGGGCTTAAGCTTTATTAGTTTCACTGTAAATCGACCCCTGTCCCAAAGAAGGTTGAGAATCACTGCCATATTTTGAAGGTGGAATGAAAGGTAATGCCTGCAATTTCATATCTTGTCAACAGATGGCAGCAGTGATATACACTTCAGTTGGTGGCAGGTCATTATATCCATCCATCCATTTTCCAACCCGCTGAATCCAAACACAGGGTCACGGGGGTCTGCTGGAGCCAATCCCAGCCAACACAGGGCACAAGGCAGGAACCAATCCTGGGCAGGGTGCCAACCCACCGCAGGACACACACAAACACACCCACACACCAAGCACACACTAGGGCCAATGTAGAATCACCAATCCACCTAACCCGCATGTCTTTGGACTGTGGGAAGAAACCGGAGCGCCCGGAGGAAACCCACGCAGACACGGGGAGAACATGCAAACTCCACCCAGGAAGGACCCGGAAAGCAAACCCGGCTCTCCTAACTGCGAGGCAGCAGTGCTACCACTGTGCCGCCCCCAGGTCATTATAGGGAATATTTATTTTGTTTCTCTTTATGAAGTGGAACCCTGTGCTAGACCTTCATCGGTGCAATTATAGCCACATGCTGTAACTGAGTTCCTGACAGCAGAAGATGTTGCACCAATCGAAATTCACCAACATTTGCAACAAGATGTTTATGGTGGTAACTGTGTTAATGTGAGCAAAGTGTGTTTGATGAAAAGATGGTAAGGAGGAAACATCTCAGCTATGAGTCAAACAAAGTTGTGTCTGACCTGTGACAGCATCTCATGAATTTGACAGGACACATTTTAATGAATAAATTAAGGACAATAGGTGGATCACTCAACGAGAAATTTCTGACAGTATAGGAATTTCCCAAGACTGTGTGGGGTATATTATTGCTATTCTTGGATATTGGAAACTTTGTGCACAATGGGCTCCTTGTATGTTTATGGTAAAAATGAAGCTGAGTGAGTTGAAATTTGCCAGCTATTTTTGTTGCATTATAAGAGCAAAAGTGAAACTTTTCTTCACTTAATAGCGACAGGAGATGAAACATGTGTACACCATTAGAAACAAGAAAGAAAATATCAGTCCATGGAATATCAATATAAATGTTTACCTCAGGAATAAAAAAAAAAAATCAAAACACAGGCTTCAGCTTGACAGCTCACAGCAACAGTTATCTGGGATGAAGATGGTGTCATCCACATTGATTTCCTAGAACCTGGGACAAGAATCAGCTCAGAACATTTTATTGTTATGCTGAAAGCTTTACAAGGATTAAAGAGGATTAGAAGGGACAAAGGAAGTGTTATCTTGCAACGTGACAACACTAGGCCACACAGTTCATGGGCCGCTACAGAAGCAACTGAGTGGCTAGAACTCAACAGCCTACTCAATCCACTGTACAGTCCAGACCGCAACTTCCATCTTTTTCCAAAATTGAAGGAAGACCTTCATGGTCATCACAGTGAATCCAGTGAAGAAGCTGAGAATGCTGTCAGGACATGGTTGTGGAAACACAGTGTGGACTTCTACTATGACAGCTTCACAAAACTTTTTTGGCAAAAATGTATGAAGTTATCTGGTAACTATGTATGTCGAATGAATATATAAAATTAAAAAGCATATTCTAAGAAGTATTTCTGTGTTCTTTTTATTAAAATATTCCCATCGACACACGATTAATAGACGACCATCGTAATTGGCCTTTGAATTGTTTCTTTACTTTGGACAGAAGTTATGAATATTGTGTTAAAATAAATTTGTAGACCTTTTGTGTTTGTGTATGATGAACTTCATTTTCTTAGTGCTTGTTGTAAAGACTGTTAAGATAGTTTTTGTTGCCTCCTCAGTGTGCTGTACCTCCAGTGTTGGGGATATCTGGAAATTCCATAGGTTTATTACTATAAAGTTTATTTTTTTATCTGAATCACTGTCTTTAATATAAATTAGATTAAAAAGCAATAGTAACCCTGGCATATGTTTCTAAGGAACTCAACAAATGATCCTAACCCACATGGAACTCGCTTCTCTTATTTGACACCTTTATCTTTTGTCCATCAACGAGTGTGCAGTCCAGTTTTGTTTCTTTTATAACTGTTGCCTATGACTGAATTACATTCACTGTATGGAATGACATCAGAAGCTTTTTGTAAATCTAACAGCTTCACATGCTTTAATTTTGTCTGATATGCCAAATGTTTGTTCAGTGTAATATATTTGTTTAAAATTCTTTTTCCCTTTTAAACAGATGCTGGCTGTCATTTATAACCCTCTTTTTATAGTAGTCCTTTCCATTGCAACTGATTATAGCTTCTGTTAGAATATAAAAGGCTTCCTGGTTTGTTATACCTGACACACATTTTGTCCCCCTTCTTGTTGACTGGACTCACATTTGCAACTTTTCAGTCATCACATCCTCTTATATATGAATTATTGCTAAATGTATTTAGTAACATCTTATACATAATATCTTAAATAATATAAACATTAATAATCCCAAGGGGAAATTTAGATGCAAACAGCAGCAGAAAAAAAGCAAAGATAAAGACTTCACAGGACAAATAATATCATTTATCAATCAATACATGTATTGCAGAGATTAAAAAATGAGCAGCATTTACTTTGAGACTTTGGGAGGAAACATTGAATTGCCTGATAGTAAAACTGACCCCCAGAAGTGCTTCTTAGCACACCATGGTGGAATGAGCCCGTGGCTCTGAGTGCTCCAAGATAGCACCTCCTGCATTAGGATGGAGGGGATTTTTCATGATGGCATCTAATTTTCCCACCATCCTTTTTTCCACAACAGCTTCCAGTGTGTCCAGGATAGCCCTGTGATGGAGCAGGCTTTCCTGATTGGTTTGTGCATCTTTTTAGCTCAAGTTGCTTCACCAGGAGACAGCAGTATAGAACAATATGATTTTCTGGAAGGATCAAAAGTCCACAATCTCCTTAGGATGTTCAGGCCGATCTGGCCATTCTTGTACAGCCTCACTGAGTTGCCAGACCAGTCCAATTTGTTGTTTATGTCGACCCACAGATACCAGTAGCTCTGCAGCACTTCCACGTCCTCCCCCTGAATGGTAACTGGTCTCAGAGGCTCTTTGTCATGCCGGAAGTCCACCAGCAGCTCTTTCGTCTTGCTGATGTTGACCTACAGGCAATTTTCCCTGCACCATAAGACAACAACAACAACATTTATTTATATAGCACATTTTCATACAAACAGTAGCTCAAAGTGCTTTACATAATAAAGAATAGAAAAATAAAAGACACAGTAAGAAAATAAAATAAGTCAACATTAATTAACATAGAATAAAAGTAAGTTCCAATGGCCAGGGGGGACCGAAAAAACAAAAAAAAACTCCAGACAGCTGGACAAAAAAATAAAATCTGTAGGGATTCCAGACCATTAGACTGCCCAGTCCCCCAGACAATGTTCTCCACAAGCCACCTGCACTCCACCTTCTTTGCATTATTATGTAGCCTATGATGGAGGAGTCATCTGAAAATTACTGTAGGTGGCAAGCACTGGATTTGTACTGGAAATCTATTGTGTAGTGGGTAAACTGGAAGGGAGACAGGGCAGTTCACTATAGTGCTCCAGAGCTACACAGCACAATTTCTGACACAAAGTCCCTGAGCCTCACAAACTGCTATCTTTTGGTCAAGTAGTCCACGATCCAGGAGACTGTGGAAGCATCAAGATGCAAAGCCTAAAGCTTTTTCCGCTGTTAATGTTGTTAAGGGCACTGACTGTAGTCTTGGCTTTATTTGAGAGTAGACTTTGTGGAGCATGTAGATCAGAGCTTCCTCCACAACTATATAGCTCTGATAGGTAAACTGCAGGGGATGAACATATTCTGAAACCAGGCGTCAGAGCGGTTTCAGGACTAACCTCTTTCATTTTTTTAAGCAATACCGATAAAATCCCATTTGGCCCAGTTATTTTGTCAGTCTTCAATGCATCTAGAGCTTGTAGAACCTCTAACAGTTCTGTCTTAAAGCCATTGAACATGAAGCTCATTTTCAGGACTGACTGAGCCACTCCCATCTATTTATTCTTTTGCAAAAACTGACTAAATAAACATGTCTTCATAATATACTATTTCCTGTTCATTCTCAAACAGCATGCATAGTACAGTTGTTGATAAAACTATAATTTAAGCAGTTACCCGGGTTTGTTTCTAGAAGGAAGCAGACAACTTGCACTAGACAGTTTCCCACAAGAAACTTTGGTTACCTCTATTGTCTCACAGCTCCAAAAGACAGGGTTTGAATTTTGGTTTAGTCACGCTCTTTGTGTGAAATTTGCATGCCCTCTCCTTTCCCTGGGAACTTTGATTTTGATCCCACATTGCAAAACCATGTACAATGGTGTGAAAAACTATTTGCCCCCTTCCTGATTTCATTTTCTTTTGCATGTTTGTCACACAAAATATTTCTAATCATCAAACACATTTAACCATTAGTCAAATATAACACAAGTAAACACAAAATGCAGTTTTTAAATGATGGTTTTTATTATTTAGGGAGAAAAAATCCAAACCTACATGGCCCTGTGTGAAAAGTAATTGCCCCTTGTTAAAAATAACCTAACTGTGGTGTATCACACCTGAGTTCAATTTCCGTAGCCACCCCCAGGCCTGATTACTGCCACACCTGTTTCAATCAAGAAATCCCTTAAATAGGAGCTGCCTGACACAAAGTAGACCAAAAGCACCTCAAAAGCTAGACATCATGCCAAGATCCAAAGAAATTCAGGAACAAATGAGAACAGAAGTAATTGAGATCTATCAGTCTGGTAAAGGTTATAAAGCCATTTCTGAAGCTTTGGGACTCCAGCGAACCACAGTGAGAGCCATTATCCACAAATGGCAAAAACATGGAACAGTGGTGAACCTTCCCAGGAGTGGCCGGCCGACCAAAATTACCCCAAGAGCGCAGAGACGACTCATCCGAGAGGTCACAAAAGACCCCAGGACAACGTCTAAAGAACTGCAGGCCTCACTTGCCTCAATTAAGGTCAGTGTTCACGACTCCACCATAAGAAAGAGACTGGGCAAAAACAGCCTGTATGGCAGATTTCCAAGACGCAAACCACTGTTAAGCAAAAAGAACATTAGGGCTCGTCTCAGTTTTGCTAAGAAACATCTCAATGATTGCCAAGACTTCTGGGAAAATACCTTGTGGACTGATGAGACAAAAGTTGAACTTTTTGAAGGCAAATGTCCGTTACATCTGGTGTAAAAGGAACACAGCATTTCAGAAAAAGAAAATCATACCAACAGTAAAATATGGTGGTGGTAGTGTGATGGTCTGGGGTTGTTTTGCTGCTTCAGGACCTGGAAGGCTTGCTGTGATAGATGGAACCATGAATTCTACTGTCTACCAAAAAATCCTGAAGGAGAATGTCCGGCCATCTGTTCGTCAACTCAAGCTGAAGCGATCTTGGGTGCTGCAACAGGACAATGACCCAAAACACACCAGCAAATCCACCTCTGAATGGCTGAAGAAAAACAAAATGAAGACTTTGGAGTGGCCTAGTCAAAGTCCTGACCTGAATCCAATTGAGATGCTATGGCATGACCTTAAAAAGGCGGTTCATGCTAGAAAACCCTCAAATAAAGCTGAATTACAACAATTCTGCAAAGATGAGTGGGCCAAAATTCCTCCAGAGTGCTGTAAAAGACTCATTGCAAGTTATCGCAAACGCTTGATTGCAGTTATTGCTGCTAAGGGTGGCCCAACCAGTTATTAGGTTCAGGGGGCAATTACTTTTTCACACAGGGCCATGTAGGCTTGGATTTTTTTCTCTAAATAATAAAACCATCATTTAAAAACTGCATTTTGTGTTTACTTGTGTTATATTTGACTAATGGTTAAATGTGTTTGATGATCAGAAACATTTTGTGTGACAAACATGCAAAAGAATAAGAAATTAGGAAGGGGGCAAATAGTTTTTCACACCACTGCATGTTAATTTAACAGGAAGACTAAATTATCCCAGTATGGGTGTGTGTGCCGTGTAGTGGACAGGTAACCTATTCAGGTTTGGTTCCTGCCTTGCACCTAATGCTGACTGATTATTGTTTGCTTTTTTGTCCTATGATGGAAACCAAGACAATTGTTTCCTTTGGAATGGCATTTGAGGCTTTAGCGGCAGTCTTTGATTGAAACTTAACATTAACAGCCTCAAGCAAAGTGAAAGCCTTTTTAGGAAACCAAAAGATAACTTTCACTGTGTAACTGAAAACTGGCATGAGGCATCTGTAGCTGACTGTCTGGTAAGGTAGTGCCAGTCACTGCCCAGTGACACTTCTTGGTATAGCTAGACACTGAGATGTTTGGATCTTGTACCCATTTATCACCATAGTCGGAGAATGACCATAACTTAACTTTTCCAATCACTGTGGACAATTCTGTGTATCAATTATCAAGCAAAACATGGAGCAGATGAGCATCCCAGAAACTAATGGCAAAATGTCCATGCCTTCCTTTACAACCCAGTGTCAATGCCAGATCCCTGCTTTCTCCGAATCTTAGCAGATCCCTGTGTGCCTAGGGTGTGCTCCACAACAGGACTGTTGTAACCCTTCTACTTTAAGTGGTAATCTAGCGCCTAAAGATACTGCATAATGGAGTTGGCATGGGTGCTGCATTGAGTGCAGTCTCTCTAAAGGACAGTGAGGTGTGCAACTAGAAAAGACTTTACATAAAAGAAAAAGGGCTCTCTTGTTAAAGAAAAGTATTGGCTGCTTGCAACTCACAGCAGACTTATTTTATGCTAGCATCATATACTCACTTAAAAGAAGAGGTCTGTATTCCTGGTGAATTCAGGTGGTATCCCTGGGATCTTTATCAAGTGCAGGACTACATTTAAGAGCCAGCAGTTTAACTTTATTATTGTGGTCAGGAACCGGTGGTCAAAGAATAGATGAACCTCTGACAAAATAACTTCTTGAAATGTAAATAAATCACCATGAGTACTCTAATCAACACTGTTTCATTGTAATAGTGCATACAATTGGAAAAGAGTAGAGTATGCACACATTGTGATGCTAAGAACTCTTTTTTAAATGAATTAGGCATAACATTGTGCTGCACATGCAAAGCAGCCTGTAGAGGCACATGCATGATAGTAATGACTGGTTGAAAGATTGTTTTCTTCTTTCTCCTTGTAGATTCTGCAGTTTTAAAAAAACACCTTTGTGTATGTCTCTAATTCATGTGCCATTTATTTGGAAAGTGGGAATAAAGTTGGTAGTGACATGAAACATTTGTTTAAAGAGACAGAAGCAGGATCGGGAAATCATAGTGTGCAGGGCGGTTCACCGACAAAACCACGACAGACAAATGCGCGCTGACAAAATCGCGAGAGAGGCCAAGAGAGTGGGACGCGTACGTGCGCATCATGTACACATTATGTGCTAGGTTATAACTGTTATAACTGTGGATGGAATGAAGCGAACAAATAACTCAGTCCAGGGTTGGCATAACACGTCGTATACAAAGCGGAATTACCAGCAGTCAGCAAGTCTAAATACGCTCAACTATCAAGATGTCTTGCTGCAATTCTTCCTACATATGCAGGGCGTGATCTTAAGGACTATCTGCGAGCCGTGCTGATGGCATGCCGCGTCTCATAATATTGACTTCTAAAATAAACATTATTATACAGTATATGCTTTAAACTAGTAATTCATATTTAATGAAACCTTCGCGATTTTGACGGCGTGTTTTAATCGGCGCTCTTATGTCTATCGCGCAAATGTCGGGTCACAGTGCAGGGCTACCTCAAAGACAAAAACTGCAATTCAGTCATCCACCACAAGGTGCAACTGAACTGAGGAAGACAGACTTGCACTCCTCTTCCTCATCTTTCTCTCTGTGTGCCCAAGAAAATTGCATAGTTGGCCCAGAAAACTACAGGACAAAGCTTCACCTCCTGTTATGATGTGGTTTTTCTTCATGTTCTTTATTCTTTTTGACATTTCAGGTTTTTATTATAGCACAGAATCCTATATTCATGTTGACATTCGTTTTCTTTTTGATGGAGTTGAATTATTTTTGACAGTGATTTTTTAAAGGTATGATTGTAACAGGTGTCTGGTCACACTTTCAGGTAATCTAACTAGACACCATCCAAATATCCGACTACGCCACCCAGTTTTATTAAGAGACTGGGAACTCCTGAAATTTACCAATTATAGCACACAGGTTTCTTTAAATTGGGCGGTGAGTAAACACACAATGAAAGACACAACTGCAATTTCAGGAAGTAACAGTAACTTCTATTACACTAGACAATAATAAGTACATGAAAAGGGTAAATGAACATAAACCAAATCTAACAGTATCATGAAGAAAATTTCTTATCTTAGAAAGGAAAGCCCATAGTCCACACTCTAAAAGTCCATTAAAAACATGAATTGGATGATACAACCTGTAGTGGTGCAAAGTCCTGTTTGTTCTCAGTGTTACCCCAACACTTAATTGCTCAACTGTCCACAGATGCACTCTGTTCACCGGACACTCGTTTCCAAGAGAATCGTGGAATCCCTGTTGGCGTCTCTTTGCTGTTCCTTTTTTCCTCGCTGGGCTCCTTGTGTTGCTGTGACCTAAGGCACGCCTTATTTCTTGTCTGCCAGCTTTGCTCGGTCCTTTCATGCGGCTTCCCTCTCTCGCTGGACCCACAACCGGCGTCTCCTTGTAGAGCTGTCTCTTCCTCCCTGGGAGTATTGCCGTCCTTGTGCCTCACGTCTTGCCAGCCACGTACCCTTGTCAGCCTGCGAGCCCCTTTGCTCTGTCCGGGTGTCTTGGCAGCGTTCTCAGTGGACCGTCCCCTCCTCTTGCCTTCTCCTGGCCAGAGCTTAAATCTCCTTCAGTCCCTGCAATTATCAGTTCTGGACAACCAGATTAAACAAGTGGCACAGCTAAATTTCCTGGGTTTAACAAATAATAAAAACACGAGTTAACAAAATGTATTGTTACCAACCATTAATGAGTAAAGATCTGCTGTTTAGCAACCAATATTGTCAAACATGTTAATTGCCAAGTCAGGTAAATGCAGAAATCCTCCAAGGAAGGAGACAGTTCTGTTATCACACGTGGTATTGTTTGTAAATCTCAACCAGCCATAAACTTCAAAATAGCAACTCCTTTGCAAGACAGCAAATACTTACATCCTGCAGACAGCCATGTCACAATGAGTAACTGGATTATCCAGGAAATTGAAAAAAAACAAGGTCCCCTTCTGACATGATATTTTTTTTTATGTATTACTTGTCCCCTGCAATTTGTAGAGATGGCAGAGAATTTGTTTTTAATCTCATGTTTTCGTGGAGAACAGACATAACCTTTCTGTTAGATTGGGAGCTAATGGTGACTAATAGTAAACAATCTAAAACATGAATGAAACAATCACACATTACGCCTGTTGCACAAGCCTTATGTCAAGTCATCCAACTGTATGCTCAAAACGTGCAAACCGCATGTAGTTTTTGTTAAAATATTGTTAAATAAATAACTCCTTAACCCTCTTGTTATTAACTCTGTGCATGACTCAGGCTAGGAATGCTATGCACTTACAGTTAAAGTTAAACCTGAGTCAAGCATGGTGACATATGGAATATTCTTTATAGTGTTAAGCTCAAATAAATCTTGAGAGACACTATTCTGCTGCCATCTACTGGATGAAATAACATCATTCTGCAAAAAAGAAAAACATGAATATTTCTGTGTTTGCCGCACTTAATGGTAACTCTAAGGTCATTCATAAATATTCATGAGCGGGGCAGAGCCTCCAATGAAAAAAACACAATGGCAAACAAAAGGGCATAAAAGCAGTATTAGAATAAACTGAAAGAGAACTATTGCTTGAATTGAGTGATACAGCGAAGACAATTTGAATGGATCATCAGACGTTGACATGGAAAGTGAAACCGATCTTCATGGTATTGTACGACCGAACCTCCGGGATATGCCCGGTGAATTTGCTTACATGACGCCTCACTGTGGTGTGACGAAAAGGACAAGCAAGACATTGGCCTCCTAAGCACTGTTCACAATGTGGCAATGGTCAACATTCTTATCACGGGAAACGTGGAAACCACTAAGCCTTGCGCTGTGGTAGCCTGCAATAACACAAGAGATGTGTTGATTGTGCATGGCAAGTATGGACATTTTACCCTCACATGTGCAAGCAACAGAAATAACTATAAGACAAGTGTGTAAAGAAACACACTTCTACTGTCCTGATTGGGTAGGCGCCTGTTTCAAAGCATAACACCCAAATGACGTGTACACAGTCTGCATCAGTACAGCAGTGGACACTTAGCATACCTCTTCTACTGCAGTTATGTTGATGTTTTGCTATTTGCGATCTTCTGTTACGCGTAATGACATTTTTTCTTGTTGTAATGTTTTTGGCTTGTTTTTCTTTAGGTAAACGTAACGGTAAGGAGGCTACAATGAAAGTAACTCACAAATAGAAAGCCCCTTTACATAGGGTTGCACTTTCAGGATTAATAGTGAGATGAGTTCTGCTAAAAAAGCCTAAAATGCTTATTCGTTTTTTTTTAAGAAAGGCTGAACTGTATAGGCAGGTATCCCTGCTTTGGGATTTCATGCAGCTTTAATCCAAACTTGTTGAAAAATGATTGCAAAAGCTTGATTAGCACAAAGTAGTAACATGGTAGTAAATTAGTGTAGAGTACAGATGTGACATTCATATTCAAATTCTGTACATACAGTACAAACCTGAATGTGTGATAATTTGAATATTCTCTCCTGCCCTTTTCTGACAGTTGGCATCTTTCAGGGCTCAAAAGAGATTGAAATGAAAAGATCTAGGCTACGTGGTGAGTGGGAAACTGTGCTGAAAGAGGCTCTCAGCAAGCATTTCTGTGCAGTCAAACCCTCCTTAAACAATTCTTCCATTCTCAATGAGTAAGAGTATGACTGAAGAAACCTAAATTATGTTTGTCAACATGGCATACGATAATGTCTTCCAAAATCACCCCTGCTGCATCCTGTAAAATAGTGTTTATGACTTTTTCTACTGAAGGGATACGTTTAACCTTACTTCTCTCTAAGGATTAAGGATCAAACTGATGAATTCACATTTCATGATTCATGTTGTTTTATGGGTGGCACGGTGGCGCAGTGGTAGCGCTGCTGCCTCGCAGTTAGGAGACCCAGGTTCGCTTCCCGGGTCCTCCCTGCGTGGAGTTTGCATGTTCTCCCCGTGTCTGCGTGGGTTTCCTCCGGGCGCTCCAGTTTCCTCCCACAATTCAAAGACATGCAGGTTAGGTGGATTGGCGATTCTAATTTGGCCCAAGTGTGTGCTTGGTGTGTGGGTGTGTTTGTGTGTGTCCTGCAGTGGGTTGGCACCCTGCCCAGGATTGGTTCATGCCTTGTGCCCCGTGTTGGCTGGGATTGGCTCCAGCAGACCCCCGTGACCCTGTGTTCGGATTCAGCGGGTTAGAAAATGGATGGATGTTGTTTTATTATCAATAGTTGCGCTTCATAGAACCCAACATGTATACATATCCCAAGGAATCAATAATGCAGTTGGGTCCTGAGGGCTTGGTGTCAAGCTTTGTGTTCATTAGCATGTGAGATCAATGGCAGAGTGACTACTGCTGTTAGTGCATCATGAAGTTCCACTTGGACTTGAAGGCCCTGTAACATCAGTCAGCTTTTTCCAGCCTTCATTAATATGATCTTCATGTGTTGGAGGCCATCACAGTGATATGTTGCAATGTGTACTTTCATATGCCCAGCAACTCAGTCCAAATAGTCTGTGATTAAACCCCCGAAAAGTCTTAAGTCACACAGGTGGGCTCTGTGCATGCAAACCTAACAATCAATGAGCGCTCACAAAGACGTACAATGCATATAGTGAAGTGACGAGGAAAAAGGAAGGTGAGTGTTTTGGATCTTGAAAACAGAAGAGAAGGTCGTCTGTTTCACACACCACATTAGGATTGTGGCTGAATTTGCCGTTCCTGAAAAACACTCATATACTGCAGCAACGGCTCTGGCAAGCAGCATGTTTTTGGCCGATACTCTGAAAATGTGAAGCTGTTCAGGAAAGTCATTGCAGAGTCACCTAGTTTGTCACGCCATCTGATCTCCTCAGGCTGACGGTATCAGCAACTGCAGTCATCAAGGTTGACATCCCCATTCGACTATAAGTTGCATAATGTGCCACCGGCTTTAGAAGCCGTAATGTGTGCTGTGTGTTGGAAAACGTTTTTTAGTAGCCACCGAAGAATTCAGTAGCAGCTTGCTGTCTAAAATACACATCACTGCACAATCCATTTTGAGGGTCAGCTGTGTTTGCGCTCAGTACTGCATCTGCAACATTGAAGTAGGAAGCGGGAAATTTCAAATCACCGCCTAATGAGCAGACATTTCCTGTAAGTTTTGAATGAAGTCTTGCAATTTTTTCTGGCCAAGCCTCACTTTTTTTTTGTTTTTTTTCCAATTAACTTTTGAAACTTGAAAAATCGACACTATGATGAATCAGTGCCCCAAGCCGTGAAGGTTTCTGCCTTGTGCTACAGTACCAGACAAGGCTCAAGGCTTTGGTCGCACACCCGTCAAGCTTTTGTTGCTACAAAATCAGAAACTGAGATAAATTATATTCGATTGTATTTAACCATAGAAACAACAATATAAAAAAAAAAAATTATGTATATCAAAGTAATGATTGCATAAATGGGCAAATCCTTTATGCTGGGAGCTGAAACTGTGTTCCCATTTAACCAGTCACATTCCGGGTAATTTAATGTACAAAGGTCACTTGCCTTCAGTGATCTGAAGACATTCCAATTCACTCCAAATGAAATTGCCTGTTTTTACAGGACTTCCTGGAAAGTATCTTTGTGGCACAATGCAGTGGTATCAATGCGACAGAAATAGCTAACTAAATATTTAGGGGGTCTTTACATTGAAAAGTACAGTTCAGGGTATTAGACTTTGTAATGCATCATGTGTATCATGGAAAACTGTGACAGCCATCATTAAGTAGTGGAGGAATAAATATGGCACAACCAAGATCTTACCTAGTTTAAGAACCTAGCTAGAAGAGATGTATGGCAGTAACTGGCTACTTCCTACATATTACATGTTTCATATTTTCCATAAGTAAGAACGGTGCTGACCAAGGGTCATTTAAGGACTTACCATATGAGGTCTAATATATTCTGAGCCAGTGCAGAACTTTCCCAAAGGTGTGTCTCCTGTAGACTCCTGCTCACCACTTTTATGGAAAGGATAGCAAGATGCAAATGAGGCCTTTAGCAATATCTGGTTTGAAGTCTTGCAGGCGATGCGTTCTTGGCCTCAGCGGACTGTAATCTTCTATGTGCACCGTAGCAGTTTGATATGAAATGTGGAACTTTTGAAAAACAGCAGTATGTTCTCTGTCTGTACACTGATATTCCAAGTGGATGAGTTTAAGTACCATGAATTCTTATGTTCACAAGAGAGAGTGGACACTGGACAGAATGGCAAGACTGACTGAAGAAGCAGTACAGCAATGGCACTTTTGGCAATAGCCCAAAGTCTTGACGGCTGTCTGTCTGACAGACATTCATTTGTAGACTTGAGTAGTGTAACAGACTTTCTATGGGATTTAGTTTTGAGCCAGCTGTACTAGCTTTCTTTTAGACAAGTGCCTCGCAGTTAGGAGACCCGGGTTCGCTTCCCGGGTCCTCCCTGCGTGGAGTTTGCATGTTCTCCCCGTGTCTGCGTGGGTTTCCTCCGGGCGCTCCGGTTTCCTCCCGCAGTCCAAAGACATGCAGGTTAGGTGGATTGGCGATTCTAAATTGGCCCTAGTGTGTGCTTGGTGTGTGGGGGTGTTTGTGTGTGTCCTGTGGTGGGTTGGCACCCTGCCCAGGATTGGTTCCTGCCTTGTGCCCTGTGTTGGCTGGGATTGGCTCCAGCAGACCCCGGTGACCCTGTATTCGGATTCAGCGGGTTAGACAATGGATGAAGTTACTCCATTATTGATTCTGCTTTGTGTATGACTATTGTCTTAAAGGGATGTAGAGTTTAATTCCAGGCTACTGGAAAACTGAAACCAATTTTCTCTGGGACTTGGTACCATCCATCTTTCTTTTTTTGTTCAGAAGCCATACTTCACCTACTGCCACAGAGCATTTCCAAAACTAACGGCTGTCACACAAGTGAGGAGAGATGGTGTTAGAAGACTGACCCATCAGATCTGGTTTCTCACACACACGTGGTGTTATTTGCTCCACAACCAAATTTCCAGCCTTTAATTTTTCCCAGAAACACCTTCTTGTAAGGTAATTCCTGATAATATCTTCCTAAGTGATGTAATTGTCCTAGTATGCCCTGGGTCTGGATACCCACTCCATCTCACTACAGCATTGGTACACACCGATCCAACACGAACTGTGACATTATTTGCAGCCAAGATATGACTCCATTAATAAGAAGAATGCTTTTTTCACATTTTTAATTACACTTGAAATTTTTTTAAATCAGTTGTACATTGTTGGGAGCTGCAATGGCTGAGGCAAGCTCTGGCTCCGACAGGTTCTACAGAAGGCAGAACATACAAAATGTAGTGCATTGATGAAAATTACTTGTATGTGTGCACTGGCATAACGGACGCCCCTGCATTATATTTTAAATTATATATTTAGGCTAAGTGGAAGTGACAAACTGGTGTGCTGCATCGTGTGACATAACAGGTGAATGCAAGAAATCTGAATAAGTAAGCTAGTAGACAACAAAGAGATCCATGAAAATAAGAAACAGAAAATAACTATGTGCTGCCCAAATCAAACAACTGGCACAACAGGCCACTGCCAGACTACCAAAGATAATATCTGCTTAAAGCCCGAGTGGAAGAGGGAAATCGAGAAATGCTGCCTACGTCATAAACCATCAGATGAATTGAGCATCGCAGCAAGACTTTCTGGTTGACCTCCCGTTCCCCTTTTTCTCAGATGACCACAAGCTTATGGCCAAGCAACTTGACAGCCCCAGACCAAGGCAGAAATAAGGATATGTTGTATTAAATAAGAAATAAGTAAATAGCAACATTGCTATTTGTTATCAAAATGCTTTTTTTTTTTTAATGTGTAGAAGCCATAACAGTTTTCCTTCAAACTGCAACAAATTGGCCAGGGAAGGGTGGGTTTAATTTAGATTTGAAATGTTTGCTCAGGGTTTTCTTGAAATTGTTTTCTACATGTTGCTGTTAGGGACAGACTTCAACAACAGAGGTAGGTGGAAAGTGGGCTAGGCGTGCGTGTGCAGAGTCCATCTCATACTGCTCTACTCTCTGCCTTGTGGTGAATGAAAAATATGTTTAAGTGCAAGATAAGGAAAGAAAAGGTGCAGTTAAAGAAGACTTCCAGCTACAGCACTCATCCATAGTTATCAAGCTGCTAACGCTATATACTGTGTAGATTAGTGACACAAAAATCTTTATTGCAATTTTAATCATATTTTTATATACAAAAGTGTGAAAAAAATCAGGTCATGTGAAGATCTTCACAAGACTCTATTCCTCAGATCTTAAATATCTCTGGAGTGCCAAAAACGAGTCAATGCCTTTCCAACTCTGGACATTAGACCAAATAAGCATTGGGTTATCATGATTTGTGCGTTTATTAAAAAAAAAAGGTATTATGTACAGTACCAACATGACAGGACCTAGTCATTTTCATCTTGCTTATTAGCACCTTTACCACATCCCATCCAGAAACCATTCCTTCCTTGTCCACACTGCTGTTACAAAAGGCTATTCTACACATTTTACCAACTACTGAGAACCTATTATTTAAATGGAAGGCAATAACTGGTTCTTCAGGTGATCTGCAGTCTATTCACTACATATTGTCAGGAACAGAAGACGAATGTTTCAAGGTCAGGTCGTTTTACTCACTAAACATGGCGCCAGAGATCATGTAGCACATGCATGTAAGAATTTCACTGTTCTATAACCACATGACAATAATGACTTAATAAACCTATTTAAAATGTATTTGAAGAAGGAAACTATGAGACTGGACTATAAGGTGGTACTCCGAAGGAGGATGAAATGGAAAGGAAAAGTTACCTCACAGGCATTTTACAGACATCTCCACAGCTCTGCCATTTCTCCTGCCAACTTAAAATAACAGCTGCTTTGAATCAGCTGAATGAGACATTTTTACAAAGAATATATTTACAGTAAATACATATTTATGTTTAAACAGACCAAGTAAAAGTCATATCTTTTCAAATAAAAAAGAAAAAGCAGCACAGCAATTCTACATTTTTATTAAGATTCAAATGCAAGTACAATGCAGTTTATATTCTACAGGCCAGTTGTACCATTGTGCAGCCACTGAATGAATCCCTGAAAGTTTTAGTTCACTTTTATTATTGTGAAAATCATGCAAAACTTTTATTGATATTACTAATTTTATATATATATATATATATATATATATATATATATATATATATATATACACATATATACACACACACAGAGAGAGAGAGAGAGAGAGAGCCCATACCACCAGAAAGTAATTGATTATACATTTTTAGGTGTTTTAAATATACATATTTAGCCAGTCAGTGCAAAATAATAAAAACTACAACAAAAATACTTTGCATATATTTACACATTTTGATGTTCCTGTAAAGAATTGAAATGATCAAGTCTGTCTCAACAGAATTCATACAAATTATAATGCTTTAAAAATATAGTATTTAGGATGAAGTTGCAAAACTTCAAAAAGTATTTTTTTTTTTTTAACATACATAATTTTTGTATATGTCAAATCTGCAGATTACAAATCAGATATAACAAAACTGGAATACACAACAGTTGACCTTTACATGTGTGTAATGGGGTTAATGAAGGGCTGCAACAGTGTGCACCTCAAAAGGAAAAAAGAAAAGGCTATTCAGTGCTGAAGAAAAAAGAAAACAAGAAGGGTACAAAACAACATTTTGGCTGTGTAGCTTTCATTAATGTTGGCTTTATAACCTTTTTTGTTTCAGTCTGAGAACAGCCCTTGCTTTTTCCCCCCATTTAAATATAGATGTGTACATTTTATATATAAAATTCATTGTCAAGCTTAGCCTGAGACAAATGCTTTGGATAATAACAGGGGCCAATGTGCAAAGCCTGCTTTGTTTAAATTCAGATATAAGTATCATCACAGTATAAGCTTTTGAGAAACATAACAACATATATTTCATGTTATATCTCCACTGCTTGCCTGACTGTATATACCACATAATTCTGGTTTAAACATCAATTAGTATTAGCATAACTTTAAAGTATAATGTAACATACTGTACTGTATATTTTGATGATGCTGATCTTTCAGAAAAGTTCTGGCAAGGTTTATAAAATAAACAAACTCTAAACAGTAACATTGATCTTAATGAGCAGTTTCTACACAGAACATGAGTGTAGACAGAATTTTCTTCTACCGATATACGTAACGTGTCTGGTGGAGTTTGGGCTTCAATTTAAGAACACCAAGGCAACATTAAGAAAACAAGCTATTGCTATTTCTTTCTTAAAATACTTTATTCTTGCAGCTTCAGAATTATACAGTACTTTCTAAAACAGAATAAAAATAAAAATCACCAGTATGTGTTAATGCTTTTCTTCATCAATGAAAACTGCATACTTTTTTATGTTTTACTTACAAGTTTATAGCCCACTGTATATGGTAATAAGAATATAAACGGTGAGCACAATTCCAGATGGCCACTATTTTCCACACCATATTAATTTGTCAACAAAAATTAAACAAATGTGACATTAAATACAATGCTTCCACTTTGAGTATTTTGGTTAGATAACAAAATGTAATTATATAGATTACTAATAGTATGAAACATTGAATAAGTTTACACCATAGAAAACCCCCCATCCCAACAATAAATCACATTTTCCATCTACTGAAAACGGGAGGGGGAAACACAATGATACCAAATGAAATGTTGTGTTTCAGCAAAACCTTTTCATTCTATAAGCTTCCTTAACCCCATGTGACAATTAGCACTATTTAAATAAAATTTTAAAAAAAAGCAAAACATATTTAGTACTATTGAGAAAGTCACGTGAACTCTCATGTATGTCTGCACACAACTTGGACTTCTGCAGGTAGTTTGTTCATCCCTTTATAACGTTAAACAATGAAAATCAGTACATTAAATATCAGAAATAACCCTCTTTCTATCTGTAATACATCAGTTTTACACAATTAGCAGTGTGCATGTATATAGCTTAATCAGAAACATGGTAAGTGAATTTGTTTTTTAAAAAGAATAATAAAAAAAACATTTTAAATATAACAAAATCAGCTTTCTAAAATAAGTAAGCATAATATATTGGATGGATGTTACTGTGCAAAGTGCATTTTAAGTGCAGTTACTATGAAATTAAATTTAAGCCATGAAGAAAATGTTGCCACTCGTGCTATAAAATATCTAAACAACTTTACAAACTGAAAATGAGGTTTCTGAAACCAAACATGTAAGTGTATCTAGTGCAAATTGTGATTACTGAAACCTGAAATGTCTCTACAAATCTATTTAGAATATGTTTTTTTCAATTTAATGCCAGAGCAAAGGTTTTGTTAAATGCTATATCTGAGAAATATTTGTTAAAAGTATGTTACAAAGCATTTTAACTTGTGCCTAAATTATCTAGGAAAAATTAGATAATTTTTTTTCTTTGTATATTTCTTGCTAGTTCTCCAAAAGTTCATCATTCATTACACAAGCTTTTCTAATAGGTTAATTGTTTTGTTTTAAACTTTTATTTTTTTTTATTAGGCAAACATTGTTTTCAACACCTTGTTTATTATCAAATTGAAAATGTTGCAATTTTATGATTAACGATTGTCAGTAAAGATGAATGCTAACAAAATACACAAAACAAACATAACAGATTGCTCGGATGAAAACTAACACAGAATAAAAGTTTACCTCCAAAAATAGGCAGAAAAATCAAAACATAATAAACCTTTAGAGTTTAGAGTGTTATAGCCCTTTCTGCTGTTCATACGGCGTGACATTTTAAGATGTAGATATTTAGGTACTTCTTAGTAATTTAGGAAGGTTTTTTCATTAAACGTTTAAATACAAAAGAAAAAAACTGACAAAAAAGTGCAGTTGTAATAAGCCTATATTATACTAAAAATATTACTAGATATCTCAACAGTCCAGATCAATTTCTCAAAAAAGAAAAAAAAAACACTTAAATTTGTAACAATTCATGCTTTGTGAAGACTGTAGTTCTTTATGATATATGGATCTATAAATTGATATTAATTGCCAGCTGTCTGCTCAGACAATCAGAACTGTAACACCGCTACTTGTATCATACTTTTTACTCCCTCAGTATGCACAACTCACATTATGAACAGCTTTATTTAGCTGTATGTTTGATTTATTGTATACCTTACTGGAAAAGAATTACGTATTCTGAGTACACCAGTGCTATTCATAGCTGCCTTCTGTTTCACAGTATTTTGAATACTAGTAGCATTATTTCTTCACGTGAGAAAAAAAAGAAAAGGAAAAAAATGTGATTTCAGAGCTGCATCTCTTAGTACCTCTTGAGTAAGACATTTAAGTAAAAGATTACAAACTGAACATCTGCTTTGATAGGTGCAGTTGTGCTCTCCATTAACATACAGAGGAGAATGTAAATGTCATCCATGCTAGAAAAATATATATACCAAAGTTTCCAGAATGTTGTTGCTAATGAATTGTAAAGCTTGGACTCCTCTGTAAGTCATTTGCGGACTTTTTCTGGAGTAAACTGAGTTTGGCTATTACCATTCACTGTAACATTTTATTTGAATTAAACAGGTAGCATTTATGAGAACTTACAAACATTAGTTTAAACTGCAACTAATGATGATCCATCATAATCATAAACATATTGTATGCAGTATTTATGATGCTGTTATCACTGAAATGTCCTTCTAGTGTTATATGGCGGTGTATTATAACCTGAATATATTACAATACCAACATTAACAGCTGCCAAATATAAAAATTCCTTATAAAATTCAGTTTCTCAGAAATATTAAATGTGAGTACTAAGAAAACCACTTGTCAGGATAGCAATGTGATAAAACAGAAACCATAACAAGCATAATAACATTTTCAAATCTACTTCTTAATCTAATTCAGGGTCAGTGTCTGTCTTGGTAGCACTAGTGGGCTGCTCATGGCAGAAAAAAGCCCCAGACAGAGTACACCCCGGGGTGGTCTGAACATACTGATGGAAAAACAAAACAATGTCTAATTATACTCATAGATCCCAGAATTCTCAATCTAGCAGTGGTAACTTTGTTAATTTCTTGATAGGAAATCAACATTTTCTGTTCTTTGAATTCACAAATAGCATCAGAAACTATATATCTTGTTCACACTTTCAGAAGACAATTAAATAAGTTTGAAATATTAAGTATTTCCTACAATTCTAAAAGTTGCAACCTATTTGATAAGTGTTAAGTGCAGTTTTAGGAAGATGTATTCTCATTTTGTAACAGATTTTTTGAAATAGTTCAAGAGATTTTAAAAATTCAGTTTGTAACCAGAAAAATTAAATGTGCCATTAAGCAGCGTGCTGAATAACTCATATTAGAAATCAGTCCACCAAAAACCTGAAAGCTTTTTGGTTTACTGCACTCCTGAAATAAACCATAAATAACAAGATCCTTACTGTTGTAGTTTGCCCCTACATTGCACAATGCTCCAATTTTAGTGTGTGAATAACAGTAATTAGAAAGCTTATGTCTATGTAATATGGCTTTTGAAAAATGAGACTCTTGCATATAATGTTAATTTACTTTACACATGTATTAAAAAAGACCACCTACAAATCATTGCTGCAACTGTTTTTTCTGTTTGCACAACAGGAGCATATGCTGTATAAACAACATCAAGAAAGTGGTGGGGACTGCAGCATCAACTTGGTGCTTTACTGCCCAACTCTAGACTGCACACACCATCCTAGATCAGTTATGTCACACCTAAGCATATGCAAAATATGTTAAGCCCTTTAGCAACATACAGGCTTCATCTAAAGCATGACTGCTGAACACGTGAAAAGATGCCTTGGTTCAAGTAGCTTATAATTATATGCATAATCATCAGCAAAAATGACAATGGTGCCACCCAGGAAACTTGGCTGATTACAAATGGACATCAGCAAAAGAAATCCAGTCATTTATTTTAACTAGGTCATGTGTTGACCTATAATATGGTAATTTAAGGCACAGCTACCAGTATTTACTTTAAAGGGATTACTGACTGACAGGAGTACAGATGTACATATATTTAAATGTGTCTGAAGAAAACAGTGTGTAGCTGGCAATTGCATCTTTTAACGATGTGTCTATCCATCCATCCATTAACCAACCCACTATATCCTAACCGGCAGGAGCCAATCCCAGACAACACAGTACACAAGGCAGGAAACAAACCCCGGGCAGGGTGCCAGGCCACCTCAGACAATGTGTCTATCAGAATATTAAATATACAGATAAAATGCAAGTAGTAAAGCAAAGTAAAGATACCTAAAAAATAAAACATTTTTGTTTCAAGGACCTTTTAAATAAGATGGACACTTGCAATAAAATTACATTGGAAGCTTTAGAATCCATAATAAACATAAATAATTAGATCTTTAGCATAGTGCCCAAATCGAAGCTAAAGTTTAAAAAAAAAAATCCCCACTTTATAAGTGATGGTATTGCTAATGAGAAAACATAACTCTCAAAGAACCTGCATAGCATTCTGCAGAGCTTGAGACCATTTCTAAAGATATGCAATATATGGAAGTGTGATCATTTAAAAATATATATACAGTTACATTGTCTCAATCATTATTGACTTTCAAGAAATAATGTATGCCAATTTCAGCAAATACTTAGGAAGTGTCAATATAAAAACAGTAGGTTAATATAGCAATTGCTGTGAATAAAGAAAACATTAGTTAAAACTAGGGGGCTTCGCACGCCAACAACCCCCCCCAAGGGTCTGTGCTGCGCATCACACACTTCACCTATATGCCGCTCGCGTATGTGGATTTCACTTTCACAAGACAAAAAAATCTTTTAATTCTCACAGATACGCCTCTTCATTGGGAAGAATCACTACTTCACCCTGATGGCAACACGAATTAGACGATCTACAAGTATCCAACTTAAAGTTTAAATCTGTACAATATATTCGATTTTTCCCTGTTTCGTTATTTCACTGAGTAATAATTTCCTTTTGTTTGCGCTAATGCGATCTTTACAATTCTTCTTTTGAGACTTTCGAATGTTAGTATTTTCATTATTTCTAACCTGGTCTGCATGTGTATTGTGCCAGCGTTTCTGAATTCTTTATGACGTTCTACTTTGTCATCTACTCTGCCTTTTATTTCCGGCCCTGGGCGTGGTTAAATCTCTTGGCACAAAGTCTTCTCTCGCGGGACGTGAAAGTATCTCTCTGGAAACTCTCGTCCCAAGATTTTTTTATTATAATAGAGAGAAAACTATTCTACATTATAGCCTGAATAATTTTATTGAAACAGTTTGTGAAAGTCAGTTTGTTCTTAAATTAGAACCAAGTTACCCTATTCTATAACATTTCAGTAATTATTTACTGATCTTTCTTATCATAAAATAGGTCAGTATGAAGAATTCATAATTAATTGCAGAATTACAGTATTTGAGGGTTCCAAAAACTAATCGGTACATTGTCATCTCAAAACAGGCTGAAGTTTCGAGTTTGTTATTTTTCCGTCCAGCCATTTTAGCTCTAGACCGTCTTCAGGAAACTGTGATGCACGCGCACACACACACACACACACACACACACACACACATCATTCAGATACTAATGTTTTCAGTATCGGGGTCCCTAAAACGTTAAGATCTGTCGAAAATCAGAGATTGAAATTTTTGATGAATCTAAAGCTTTCACTGCTGCCCAATAGATGGCAGGTTATGGTGGAGAAGGGCGCAAAGCAAAAATCAGTATCAATTTCAAAAAAACTATCGCAAACATTCTAAAATTTAAGTTCAAACAAAACAAAAGACTGGTCTCAATTAATAAATTAGAACAACTGCTTGTGGTGCTCTACAAAAGAAATTAAGCATTCAAATAGCAATGGGTCTATTTTTTATTCATCCATAACGAATGCATCTTGCAATGTACAAAATACTTCCTTTGCCATTATACTCCAATGCCTACCCAAAAGTTACTGTTTTAACAAAATATTCTTGAACATTGCTAAGTCTTTATTTTTCAAAGTTAATAAAAACAAGAACACACACCATTGTTTGAGATTATATTATATAAAGCTTATATTATATTTACACACACACAAAAACATGACACAAAATGTGATAATGTGACAATGCATTGATCTCCTTCATTACGTTTATACTTAACTTCTATAATTATAAAGAAAGATCAACACTGTTTATTAAAATAAAAATACTAGAAAGATACACAAAATGAATGTTTTTCCAGTAACTTATGTTTCTGGGAATAATATAAGTAAATTAATAAATCAAAGAATCCGTACTGAATATTCATCCCTACTATACAAGGCGAGACACAAAAATAGCCGGACTGGCCTTGGGGCTTTCCTGGAAAACTGTCTGGAGGTCGGCTGGACGTGAATCATAGAACTATATCTCCTCCTACATGCCCACTTAAACCGCCGACTGGCTAGGTCTATCCTATGAATAGCCCAGTCAGTATTTGAACAACAATCACTACACAAGTTGCCACGACAATGTCGGGTGAAAATGAGCAAACAGCGAGACAAGACAACACTCCCGTGCACAATGCTTTTTCCGTAAAACAGTTTTTGACTGACAAAAACATTCCTGTCCTCGATCATCCTCCCTATTCACCCGACTTAGCTCCCTGTGATTTTTACTTGTTCCGAAAAATCAAAAGTGACCTGAAGGGAACACGTTTTTCTTCAATGGATAAAATGAAGACAGAAATGGCAAGCCTGTTGAAACACCTCATGCAAGAAGACTTCCAGCACTGTTTCAATTAATGGAAGACATGTATGGAGCGGTGTAGAGATCGGGAGGGGAAGTATATAGAAGGTGACAGAATTGTTTAGAATGCTGTAATTCAGCAATACTTTTTTTTTTTTTTTTACCAATCAGATTATTTTTGTGTCTCTTTAAAGGAATGAAAGGAATAATCTTCAGGTAAAGTACAAGAAAGCCAAAGAATGTGAAAATATTTTTAGATGAACATTAAAGTCATTAGTGAGGTGAAGCATTATTGTAATGTTTCCTTTTTAATATATTATTATTGTTAAGTGGTGCATTCTTGATAGCATTTTTATATTAATTAACTAAGGGAAATCTCTCTCAACATAAAGTATCTGAAGATAACCAATGACATGAACAAAACCACACAGCCCAAAGTAGATATGGTAAGAACATTTGAAATGTCTTATCAGTGGTTGGAAGGAAGTTAACAGCGGCCAATGGAAATCGCCTATCACTAAGCAATGAAACAGTTGCGTGCACAACTTTATATCTGTGCAGAGACATAAAAAAGGTAAAATATAGCAAGTATTTAACTTTTAAAATTCAGACACTGCTTCCTCCATTTTAACTGCATTCTTGTATCTGGCAGTTTTAAATGGAAACTGAATGTTATTTCTTTATAACTCCTTACACAACTGTAAGGTTTCCAATTATATGAAAAAGTAAAAAAAAAAAAAAAAAAGATAAAAAAATGAAATCAAATGTTTTCCAAATTACCAAATTATATTTTTGCACCCAAATTAGAATGCAACAGTGTTACAATAAGAGCATCATTACATGCTTGGTTGTACAGGGGAAGGAGGACCAGAAGTCCTGTACTTGCCAAGACAGTTTTTTCTATCAGCTGCAGTTTAGATGTTCTGACTTATTTATGCCCTAGCTTACAAATAACTATTCTCTTATTGCAATCAGACATTGTACTTTTCATATGCTGGCTAAATATACATCAGTGCAATGGGCTAAATCACCAGTTATATGAGTGATATTAAAACCTACTAAGATCTAACCAATCTAATAAGCCATGACTGCTAATTTGTAGCACCTTGTCTGACATTTGGTAACTCTGCTACCCAAATCCACCAACTGTGATATAATGCTAACCTCTCACCTCACTTAAATGTATAAAATAGAAAATAATTAGCTCAGCCAGGAACGTTATTTGGTGGTGGAGCATTTGAAGCAATGCAATACTCATTTAACATTTTTTTTCTTTTTAATGTACAGGATATTGGAGCTATAAGGTCAGTCAATTTGTGTGGCCCAAACACCAAATCAACAGATCCCTTAAAACTCCAATTTATCATGTACATGGAACAGAACAAAGTGGAAAGGTATGACACATTACACACAGTAACCCTATACATTCAAACCTGCACCCCCCCATTCCAAAATGGTCCAGAGAAAGGCTAATCAAAATAAAGATAGGACAGAACTCAACTAATATCATCATTAGAAACGTGTTTTATTAAGTGAAACACAATTTCAATCTAAAAGGTAGTCAAGAGCCTGCTGCCAGAATGAGTTTTCTTTTTTTGCATGCTTTATAAAGACACATTTGGAGAGGTTTATTTGGGAGGGAGTCACTTGTAGGCATACCATAAGTAATCATACAGCCGGTACTATTGTTAAAAAGTAATTAGACATAGACCTAATTTTTATTACCTCCCATTCAAATGTCTCAACTTTTCCATTTATACAGTATACAAGGGCTTGCTTTCACAACAGGAATGATGCATTTCACCCAGCTAAGATGATAAAACAGTCTGAATCTAAACCAGCTACATAGGGAGCAGAAAGTTACATGATATTAGATAATATATTATACATATATTCTAGTCTCCAGGTTGACATCATGATCAGTTGGTATTCTCACTGATTACTCGAGACAAATCTAATTGATTTGATAAACATGCATGGTTACGGAAAGTTAACTGAACTATAAAAACATGAGTGAATCTTAAAAAATAAGAACCCTTTCTAATCCCCACAAAGTAAGGGGTAATGAAAACAGAAATAACTCAATTAGTAGCATAAACAGACAAGAATACAAAGCAAAGGAGAGCCCCCATAATGTAAGTAATGTAATGGGCAGGAGTCCTGACAGATATTTCAAGAGCGTATAAAGACCACAACTTGCATTAGTTGTCCAGTATTACATACTAGTTCTTTGTAGTACTGGGGTGTTGTACCGTTGTAGCCATTATGGATGTAGTAAGAAGTGAAGCAAAATGACACTTTTTATTGGCTAACTAAAAAGACTACAACATGCAAGCATTCGAGGCAATTTAGGCCCCTTCTTCAGGCAAGATGTAATCTACTAGTTCTTTGGAAATAATTATTTTTTTTCTCAGTATTTGTCAGATCAAATTGTGAAAAAAAACACACAAAATGTCTTTTGATTAAACTGCATTAACACAATTTGATTTGGTATTTTTTCTTTCCTTGTGTATACAGCCAGGCCCGGCAAGGAAAAGACTCTGTAAAGGATGTTGAAGTTGATGGTTTTTGGCTTCCACTATTTGTCAGGACCATTTGAAAGGCTTAAGAATTTGATTAGTAATTAAGAGGATTTTTCTAAATTCACATTCAAATCTCTCTTTTCCTATACATAATTATCATAATATCTTCCAACAAAACTACTGTTGGTAGCCCCTATCCCAAATTCTACCATATATTAATTATTTGTGAATGTGGAATATATCCATGAGGCATCAGAAAAAATACAGAAAATTGGGGACACACTGTTAAAATACAGCAATTCACAGTTCACAGAGTAATTTAAAAAGAAGCATGAAAATGCTTTGTTATTGCATTCACAATCTCTAGGCATAAAAAGCTTAGTGCTGATATGAAAAAATCTGCCACATGGCAGCATACATTCAGTTTTTTTGATCTTAATTTATACAGATGGAAAGTACTAGTACTATCTGAAAGGTTATGTAATTCATAACTATCATGTATAACAAAAAGAAATGAGCATATGACCATAATGATTTAACCAAAACAATTTGTAAAATATTTGTTCTTACAAGTTTAAAAAAAATCTCAATTTCTGTTGTTCACATTAATCCAGAAAGCTGATATTGTAGGAAAAAAAGAGGGGAAATAAAATTCAATTGTGCACATGACATTTCATATTCATACAGAGGAAAATTATTAAAAATAACTAGGTTTTGGCTCAATCCTTCACAAAAAGCCTATTGAGGTAAATATAATATGTTAATGATGTAAAATGAAAAGATGTGCTTGCTTGTTCTGTAAACCCACATAGTGGTAATGAGTCCCTAACCCAGAGTGTAGGTTTTATTAATTATCCAACAGCTGATATTGTTTACTCTGCTTGTTACACTTGAACCTATACTAACCTCAACACTCATTAACCCAATGGTATGTCATTTGTGCAACCAGGATACCCCTTCAGTCTTGAGCTCAAGTGTCTGGTTTTATTCCAGGTTTTTCTGGATTATTACTAGCAGAAACAGATGTAAATAGCATACTGTTTTTTTCTGAAACGGCAAATAAAATATTTGTAACCTAGCCTACTTTCATTAAAACATGATAAAAATGAATGCCATGAAGAATAAACTAGAAAAATACAATAAAAGTCCTGAACAAAATGTCAACCTCTAAGAATTTCATAAACCAAAAACTATACACACTATACATAATACAGTACTTTTATTCACAGGCATGAAGCAAAAAGGATAAAATCCTGCAAAGAATTCAGTTAAATCTGTGAAGTGATTTCTGATTCATAGTTTGACTGGAATAAATATAACCAGACACCACTGCATCTCAAGGCTGGAAAAATTCATTTTGGACGGAGAACAAAATGATCTTATGAAACGAAGAATCAAGTGAAGATAATATTTGGATTAATTCAAATAGAGCAGCTTTTTTCACCAAAGGCCTTAATTATTAGGGTTAATAAAAATAGATCAAAAGTACCTCTTCACACAATTAATAAACTTGCATTGTTTTATGGAGAAAAAACTGAATAGTAGCTGTTCCAGCCTGATTACGTCACATTTAAATATGCTGATTTTGAGATATTTTAGTTAATTCTTCTTTTCCTTGTAGAATTCAGAGAAAAGTTTTAGGGAGGGATTACTTGTTTTTCTTGAACTCTTGATTCCCATAACTTGAACCTTTTTCAATCTCAGTCACTCCTATAAGCCGTCGTACAGCAAAGCATGCTGAAAGAATGAGGGGAAAATGATCAGCTTCATGGCACAGCATATGCACACAAAATAATACAATTTAATGAGAATTGTAACTATTTGAGTGCAAACTTTTTTCAATTAAACACGTTTATAAAACCTTAAAATGTCCTACCGGCTAGGTGATTTTACAATGTCTGTAGTATCTATAAGACCTTAATTGATAAGAAAAATCTGCTGTTTGATAACACCATGTGATAGTTACTTATAAACCTTCTATTACCATCTATGTCATATTTCTTAGAATTTAAAGAGTAAAGAGCTCCTGGCAACATTACAACACTATGACATTTTGCGGAGAAGTTGAGTATCTAATAGTGAAATCAACTTGGGTGGCATTAATAATAATTATTGCAAAATCAAGAAATGTTAATCTTAAATGAAGATTCTTTGCCATCTAGTCCTAGAGCTAATGGCAGAACTAAATCTCTCATAATCAGTGAGGTGACCCAACCAGCTGACTGTTAACTTTCCAACATCTTGCCAGGAAGTCAGATCTACTGTATGTATCTTCATTTTTGTAGACTACCTTGAATGAAAGTTTACTAAATAATAGTAATTACAATAATTATGAAAGCCAAATATTTAAAAACTATAAAACTAAAAGTAACTGTAGCACACTTATATTCCATTTACCTATAATACACAAGATCTTTTTGATACAGTATGTCATTGAACTATATTTTTACATTTTAAACGACAAATATTGTATTTACATGCTTTCTAACATGGTGTCGTCTCTGTGGGTGCACATTATCATTTGTACACCCTCACTCTAAACTGTACAGCATGATGTTGGGTCCTGAAGGAACTGCAATTTTTAATAATGCAAGTGTAAAAGCATTCATTGATTTGGAGCACTGCCCTGTACAGGCCTTTCCACACTGACTCACAGCTGTACAGTTTTGATAAATGTGCTTACAATAAATATTAACTCACATTTTCTATTTAAAAAAAATCCTTACCCCTTATGTGTTTGAAATATGATATACAAATAATATGTGAAACAAATATATATGACACAAATAAATGTGAAAGCAAACTCAAGAAATCATACATTATACAGGTACCTGCATGTAAACAAAACATACCATAATATATACACTTTACTAAGCATACTTACAGTATATGCAGGATATATAATAAAAGTGGAAACACACTACTTCTCAGGCTCATGCAAGTACCACAGCATGATTACTACAAATTTAGCTTCACAAACTAAAATGCTACATCTAGTTTAAGCTATGAAAGATAAGTTAAGAAAATGGCATTAACATAATGTAAATAATAGAATAATAGAAAACATTAATGAAGCGCTGTATAAGTGTGCATCTACAAATGAAAAAAGTCAAGATTATTCCCACACTGAAAAGAAAGGATTATAAGAAATGCATTTTGGCTATGTGAAATTCATCAGCTGTGTCAAACTATTCTTCTGTATGTGTTTGTTTTTATAGTAACACATACAGTGTTACATGGCCATTTTTTAAATATTGTTAATTTTATATTTCTCCCAAATCATAATTATTCTTTATACATAAAATATGATTAATTCAAATTATTCTGAACAGGTAGAATTCTTATATTTCAAAATCTTACATTTTTACTCAAATCGTCTTTTTTGTGATGGCAATAACATCTACTATATAATTAAATGCTAATGTGTGTGTGAGTGTGTGTGAATTTGTGCTTGGGTGCTTTAGAGCAATCCAATTTTTGCAGTTTGGTTTTGGTGACGTGACCGAAAGAGGACTTCCCAGAGGAAAGACTGACATACACGAGGAGGAGAAAAGGTTTAAGAGGCACACTGAGGGTCGCCTTCAAAGACATTAAGTATGAAAGTGGACAGGAGGTGGGCAAAGTGCCTTGAAATGACAGAGTGAGAATCAGGGTTTATGTGAAAGCACTTGAGAAATAAAGAGCATCAGTGAAGAATGGTAAGGTGCTGAAGGTAAAAGTTATTTTTCAATTTATTCTATTACCTCTCTTCAAAAGGTAACATGACTATTTTTTTTAATAAAGTTGTCTACAGCTGAAACTTTTTATGTGCAACTCCACACTGGAACTGCGGGTCTTGAATTTCAAGTGAGGCACTGGCTGCAGTCATGATCTCACTCAAGTAATATTTAGCTGCAGACGCAAGATACTTGTGGCAGCAAAAGCAGACTCTGTTGGTGTTTTGAAATCTTCCTGAGTAGGTAAATACAGTCCACACCATACCCAGTTTAGAAATCTCACTTAGATATTTCTAATTGTACATGGTTGTAGGTACGGGCTGCCTGCCATTTCGGTCTTCACTACTGTACAACCCTCCCCACCATTTACTAGGTAAAATGCTTTCTCACTGGTCAGACCACACTATTGATGACAAGACACATCCAGCATTTGTCATTCGATGTAAAAAGGATGTGTGCATTTATGTTTTGTGCATGCATCTGTGGTAAACACAATTCATAAAATTTCATGCTCTTTTATACTTGAAACACTAACTTTAATTTCTATAATGTAAGTGATCTATCACTTCAGTTTTTAAAAAGTTTCACATGAAAGCTGTATAAAATTGCTTCTTTTGAATTTTTTATGTTTCCAAATGGTTTTGGTCTGGCATCATTTCATGCTTACTCTGGTAAAAGCTTGCTCCAACTATGGTAGATAGTATAACTTTCAGAAAAATGTTTTGAATGAAACTGGTTGGTGATAATAGGCTATACAGCTACAGTGTTGTTCCTTAACCTCCTTTCCTTTTCAGTGTTGCAATAACCTTTATCCATTTTACCTTATAATAATAAAATCTACATATTTTTTTCCAATCTCTCAACAGTCCTCTAGCAATGGAAGAAAAATCACACCATTGCTAGAAAAAAGATCCATTATGAATGCAATATACAGACCATAATGCCTAAATTAAAAGATTTTGGGCCTTAGTGTATTTAGGGAATAAGTGGGATTAAAACACCATTAAATTCTTTCTTATACATGTGTATTGTTTTATGAAGTGACCTGACAAACACTTGCTTTGTTGTTTTAAAGCAGCAACTGAAGTGAAGCCTCTCATCCACTTAAGAGTAAGCAATCTACTTTAGAATCTAAAATTAGATTGGATAAGCATTGAAGGCTTACAATTTGCACAAGACATCTATTTCTGTGTATTTCAAATGAATGAAATATGCATTCAAAAGGATAAAAACAAATATGTGTTGCAAATGCATAGTATATGCAGTATTAGTGGCTATATGTTTTCCAACTAAAGCTAACTCCACCTGATAATATTTTAATGGTTTGAAACACCAAAGAAAAGTGTAAAATGTGTGCATCCTGCACTAGTATAATGAAACAGAGGGCTGCTATAAGGAATCTTGTAGATACAGTGGTTGGTGCTGTAAAGCCAGAATTTACCTGTTTGCTTTCTGAACATTTTGTAGGCAAAATAAATGTGATATTGTGGGGACTGCTGAAAACATCACAATAAACGAGCCATCAAGCCTTGTGTGCATCTGTGTCATTTTGGAAATTTATTATCAGTGTACTGTTATTATTCTTGACTAGTGGAGCATATGAACCGCCACTCAAGTGAACGGCAATTAAAAATGTAGTCAGAGATGGATGATCAACACAGGCTCCCATGAATGCAAAGAGACTGTCTCTGGCCACTGTGAACTGTGCACTTCCCTAGTGATGTCAGCCTCCACCTTCTTTGCATAGCACCGCCACTACACTCCACCTGTCCACAGTGCAAATCCCACCAGAGTCTCCAATTTGTTTCAGTACAAATGTCTGCTCTGTGGTGAACAGCTGGCAGCGGGTTGCAAACCTGCAGTTTTTTGCTCAGAAGCAAGCACTTTGCAGTGTGAGCTAAAGTCAGCAGTACAGAGTTTATCTCTGACCATTGTGAGCCATGTCCCATAAAAGCAACATTAATATGTATGCAGGTGTCTTGAGTACATTAAGATCTGCTCATTTCTTGGCAGACGTTTCTTCATGGTTGCTGGGATCATAGTCTGTATCTCAAGGGGTCTGGCATGCCGATGGGGCGAGGTGTAAAAATGCTGTGTATTGTCTCCATATTCAGGCCTACCTCTCACTTTGGCATGCTCAGCAGTGTCTCATCGTCTCATGGTTTCTCACTGTTCATCACCAAAGCAATTCTTGTGTTTGCTTGATGGGGAGCAGTGTTCACAGGTCTTCATTATCTTTGTGGCATGCTAGTGTATATCACTTTCTTTTGTGATAAAGTTTTTACCTCATAGTTGATGGTCAGCAGATGGCACTGCTGTTCTTTTTGTTGATATGATTGGCCCACATGATGCACCTCACAAGCAGTAGCTGGAAATATGACTGTCACAAGACATAACAACTCCAGTCACTCTGTCAAGGGTGCTGGCACTCTTTTCTGAACTAGACGCATCCACGACTTGGTTTAAGAGTGTCTGACTTACATGTTCAACAAATACGATCAAATGACCTGTGCAACACAGGTTGACATCAGCAGCTGTCACCATGTTTCTTAACCTGTCAGGTATGTTGCGCTTCAGATCAGGTGGCGTATGTACCTCTCACGAAACACAGCACCACTGGGTCACTCTGTCGAGATCACGGTAACATTCTGTCACAGAGGCTGTTTTATGGTAGACATGCAGCGTGATCATTTATCCGTTTTTTTTCTCAAGCTTAACTGTAGGCTTTTTTATTTTTATTTATTTATTTTTTTACGCTTTTTTCTGTCTGCCCACCTATCTGACCTTTAATCATAATCATCTGTAGAGACAATATAACTATTTGAAAAGTAGTGTTCTTACATATATATAAGTGTTATTAAATATATATATATATATATATATATATATATATGCTTTATAAGCTTGTATAGATTGATCTGCTTATATTTATTTTTTCTTTGTCACTTATTATTTTTATCTAATCTTTCTTTTCTTGTAACTTTCTCTTTGACATCTTGTAAAGCACTCTGAGCTACATTCCTTGTGTGAAAAATGTGCTATAAAAATAAATGTTGTTGTTGCTTATGTGGCCTTGCCTGTGCATTTCCTGTCAGCCGATATGGTGCTTTTCCTGGCAGTGGCACAAGCTTGTGCATTTCATGAAAAACATGTTGAGATACACTGAAGCTTGGATATTATCCAGTTAGTGAACCCAGCTGAGTGGTATAACATGCTTTTCCCCACTTGGCCTTTAGACTGGAATGGCTCACAAGTTGTGTATGAGGAGTTTGAGATGAGAACTAAGATTTTGGTCCTCTTCCAGAAAAAAAACTTGCTTTTTCTTTTTGGGGTGGGGTGAGCAGCTGCTCTAAGTACAAACCGGATTCCAAAAAAGTTGCGACACTAAACAAATTGTGAATAAAAACTGAATGCAATGATGTGGAGATGGCAAATGTCAATATTTTATTTGTAATAGAACGTAGATCATAGATCAAACGTTTAATCCGAGTAAATGTATCATTTTAAAGGAAAAATATGTTGATTCAAAATTTCACGGTGTCAACAAATCCCAAAAAAGTTGGGACAAGTAGCAATAAGAGGCTGGAAAATGTAAATTTGAGCATAACGAAGAGCTGGAAGACCAATAAACACTAATTAGGTCAATTGGCAACATGATTGGGTATAAAAAGAGCTTCTCAGAGTGGCAGTGTCTCTCAGAAGCCAAGATGGGTAGAGGACCACCAATTCCCACAATGTTGCGCAGAAAGATAGTGGAGCAATATCAGAAAGGTGTTACCCAACGAAAAATTGCAAAGACTTTGCATCTATCATCATCAACTGTGCATAACATCATCTGAAGATTCAGAGAATCTGGAACAATCTCTGTGCATAAGGGTCAAGGCCGTAAAACCATACTGGATGCCCATGATATCTGGGCCCTTAAACGACACTGCACCACAAACAGGAATGCTACTGTAAAGGAAATCACAGAATGGGCTCAGGAATACTTCCAGAAACCATTGTCAGTGAACACAATCCACCGTGCCATCCGCCGTTGCCAGCTGAAACTCTACAGTGCAAAGAAGAAGCCATTTCTAAGCAAGATCCACAAGCTCAGGCGTTGTCACTGGGCCAGGGATCATTTAAAATGGAGTGTAGCAAAATGGAAGACTGTTCTGTGGTCAGACGAGTCACGATTCGAAGTTCTTTTGGAAATCTGGGACGCCATGTCATCCAGACCAAAGAGGACAAGGACAACCCAAGTTGTTATCAACGCTCAGTTCAGAAGCCTGCATCTCTGATGGTATGGGGTTGCATGAGTGCGTGTGGCATGGGCAGCTTGCATGTCTGGAAAGGCAACATCAATGCAGAAAAATATATTCAGGTTCTAGAACAACATATGCTCCCATCCAGACGTCATCTCTTTCAAGGAAGACCCTGCATTTTTCAACAAGATAATGCCAGACCACATTTTGCATCAATCACAACATCATGGCTGCGTAGGAGAAGGATCCGGGTACTGAAATGGCCAGTCTGCAGTCCAGATCTTTCACCTATAGAGAACATTTGGCGCATCATAAAGAGGAAGGTGCGACAAAGAAGGCCCAAGACGATTGAACAGTTAGAGGCCTGTATTAGACAAGAATGGGAGAGCATTCCTATTTCTAAACTTGAGAAACTGGTCTCCTCAGTCCCCAGACGTCTGTTGAGTGTTGTAAGAAGAAGGGGAGATGCCACACAGTGGTGAAAATGGCCTTGTCCCAACTTTTTTGGGATTTGTTGACACCATGAAATTCTGAATCAACATATATTTTTCCCTTAAAATGATACATTTTCTCAGTTTAAACTTTTGTTCCGTGATTTATGTTCTATTCTGAATAAAATATTAGAAGTTGGCACCTCCACATCATTGCATTCAGTTTTTATTCACGATTTGTATAGTGTCCCAACTTTTTTGGAATCCGGTTTGTAAAAAAATCCAAGGTCCTCAGTGTTTTGTTTATGAGTGAGTAATTAAGTGATCAATCGGATTAATTACTGCTACTCTGGATTGAGGGGACCCAGTTGATAGGTTTGGGAATATATTGAGAATGCACCCTGGGTTCCTTCCTATGGAGGTATCAAAGGCAAGGACCTATAGGAGAAAATCCAGGACAAACTTGAAGGGTTTTAACTCGAAGGGCTTGGGCAGTCTGGTATTTCCTCTGGAGGTGCTGGAAGAATTTGCTAAGGATACAGTGGAATGGTTTGTCCAGCTTAGCTTACTATTCACATGAAACCTCATTAGAATAATATGAGTGAAAATAAATATTCAGAAAACCATGGATTTAGCTTGGTAAAATGCAGTATCTGAACAATTAAAAACAGCAGCTAACAATTTGCAGTTTTCTGATAATTTCTTATTTTTGCTACATTAACCAGGCAGATCATGGGTTATGGTGGTCTCAAATTATGTTAGTTCCACATATAAGAACATATGCATAAAAACCTCAAATATTTCTTTTCAACTGAATTTCAATGATTTCAACTAGTGTCTTCCATTTTTTATTCATGAATGATGTAAACTAGTTTTGACCCAGATGAATAAGTGGCAGCCACCACAATTGTGGAAGCATAAACCAGTACAGTACTTTGCCACTATTTGCAATTATTTTCTGCTTTAACTAATTTGTGTTACCAAACACAACAAGTGGTGCACACAATAAACTCCATCAAACATAAATAAGCAGTTAGGCTGGCTGTTTAACATCCTTAGCATGTGTCACAGCCATAATGTTTCAGAGATCATAGCCTCTATGAGGGGAAAGCAACACCCCAAATAATTGTTTGGAAGAGACGGCATGTTTCACAATTAGCAGCAAATTTTCATACTATCATTTTGCCTTGTTCAACTCTATGAGGATTATCAAAAACTGTAAGATGTTTAAGCAAAAGAGGAACAGTCTGTACAAAATTGTGGTTGATACTTTATAACTATTTGTCCCATAATTCATCATCATCAACTCTTTTCTGTAAAAAAAAAATAAATAAAAAAAAAAAAAAAAAAGAACAGTACGGCATTAGGCACTTTTGCTGATTTCCGTAAACATTCTCAGAAGGATTTCATTGTCAAATTTGATAAACTTCTGAAAAAAGAAAAGGTTTTACTCTACACCATAAAAAAGGGAGAAATTCCCAAAAATCAAATCTATGTATTTTTCTAGACTTTTTGGTAGCAGCTACTGAGAAGAGGGCTGTCTATATATCTGTTAAGCAGCAAGTGCATGCTGCAGTTATAAGGTATGTCCTCCTCTTTCCAGCCATAGTGAATGTCATAGCTGAAGGTCACACCAGAAAATATAATTTACCCGACAATAAAAAAAAAAAAAAAAACTTTAAGATATTTTTAAAACTTAAATAGGGTCCAACCATGGAGTGGAACAGAGAATGCAAAAGAACATACAGGAGTAAAATCTTGAAAGGGTCTGATTAATTTTGTTAATCTAAAATATAAAAAGTTAAGTCAGCACAGCTCTAAAGCAGAAGGTAGCATAAAAATACCCAACACCCACTTTTATTGCTGAGTTGCAAATGTTTGTATGTTTGAGTATGAAAGGATTAGAAAGTAACAAAATTGTACCTGCTTGGTTAGTTTGGGGAAGAAAATTGTTTTTAGGCTGTTTTCTATGCTTTGTTTTGTACTCCACCCATCAACAGATATCACCAACATACTACCAATCTTTACTAGCAAAGTCACTCAAAATTTGGAACTGCTTGAAGAAACACTAAAAGGTAGAGAGGTTATTCTTCGATACCCTAGTGCATAACAACCACATAAAATATTACAGCATTCTTTAGTCTGAGCAGTATTTAAGTCATGGAAGTTATTTGGTTTCCAAACCTTTAGAGACCTCTACAGTGGTTATAGAAAAGAATCAACCCCTTCCAAATATTGACATTTTGTTGCATTGCAGCCTTAATGAAGACATGCACAAAAATATTTTGCCAGCTGTATATACTCAATGCAACTTATAACAGGCAAGTAAAAGTTATACCAACAGTTCAGAAAAAATATATATATAAAAAAAACAGAATCTCTGAGATGGTTAAAGTATGACCCCCCCCCCAGTATCAGTACTTTGTGGAGTCCCCTTTTGCTTTGTTTAAAGCCATAAGTCTGTTGGGATACAGTACTTCTCTTCCATCTTTGTGCACATCTAGACTACCAATATGTGTCCACTCTTCTTTGCAGAACTGTTCACGCTCAGACAGGTGACCATTGGTGGACAGAAATCTTCAAACAATTCCACAGATTTTCAGTTCAATTTAAGTCTGGGCTCTGACTAGGCCACGCAAAGACATTCACCTTTTTCTCCTTCAGCCACTGTGTGGTCCACTTTGCTATGTGCTTTGGGTCGTTGTCATGTTGGAAGGTGAACTTATTTCAACCATTGACAACTTTCTGTCAAAGGGTAGCAGATTTTCCTCAAGAATTTAACAGTATTTTGCCCCATCCATTTTTCTTTCTATCTTGACAAGTGCCCTAGTCCCTATTGCAGAGCAACATCCCCACAACGGGATGCCATCACCTCCTATGCTGTACTGTAGGTATGGTGTTCTGTGGATGCGATGAGGCCAAATAGGTCGTTTTTGGTCTCGTCTGACCAACTTTCTTCATTTGGCCTCAGAATCTTCAAGGTGCATTTTGGCAAAGCTCAATCGAGACCTAATGAGGCCTTTCTTGAGGAGTGGCTTTTTTGTTGCAACCCTTCCATATAAGCCACATTTGTGGAGCATTTCTGATATTGATGTCACATGCACACAATGACCACTCTTTGCCAGAAATTCCTATAATTGCTTCAAAGTTGCCATAGAGGTAGCCTCTTTGACCAGTTTCCTCCTCCTCTTCCATCTAGTTTGGAGGGATGGCAAGTTGCGGGAAGGTTCCTAGTAATACCAAACACTTTCCACTTATGGACCTTACTTTGTTCCTAGGGATTGATAAAGCTTTCGAAATGTTTTTGTGCCCATCACCTGATTTGTGCCTGTCCACAACTTTATCTCTGCAATCTTTTGACAGTGCCTTGCCACCAATAGTTGATTGTTTGCTTTCAGTTGCACTTCCAAGAACTGGAAAGCTCCAGCAATAGCTGTTTTTATGCTGAACGAATCAGAATTATTACATCTGATCACAGCTGGAAGCCAATTAGCTTGGTGTGCAATGGAGAAGATGATTAGTTACACCTGATTGAGTATACAAGTATTTTATTGGGGGCGGGGGGTGTGATTCTTTAACCATCTCAGTGATTTTTATTTTTTCTGAACTATTGCTATTATATCTTTCACTTGGCTGTAATAAGATGCATTAAGTAAATACAGCTGGAAAATATTTTTTGTCTATCTTTATTTCAAGTTGCAAAGCAACAAAATGTGAATATTTTTGAAGGGGTGATTCTTATATATATATGTTTTGCGCAGAATGATAAGCATAATAAACATGTTTGACCATCATTTGCTTCTTTAGAGAATCCCCTCCTTAGCAGATTTTTAAGTTTCCCTTGTCCACAAAGAGTGAGAATTACACTTTTTGGTAGGTACAGCTTTCTTTTGTTTAAAAATAAGAGAGTCAGAAGGGAAGATCCATTATTACTTACTAATATACCCTCTCTCTGCAAAAGTTAACGGAAGTTTTAAGTTTAAAGAAACCTGAGACTTCATGAAGGGCAATGTAGGTATAATGTTGTAGTAAAGCACTGATGTTTGGGACAAAGATGTTTTCCTTTGATTTACCCCTCTGCTTCACAGTTTAAAACTAACAATCAAACAATTCAGATGTGACTAAAGTAAACATTGCAGACTTTAGGAGTATTTGCTTATTTCAGTTACATCATGTAGAAATGACAACACCTTTACAGGAGAGTGCATTCTTTTGAATTGAAACAGGTAATCAGTAAGAATTGAGTGAAATTTGAGTATAAGTATTAGATATTTATTATTTTACTTTGTTTACATCGTTCAAGTGTGTTATTTCTTTTCGTGTTTCTCGTCAATCGTGTTTAGTCCCCCGGTAAAATTTGCAAATGTGAATGTATATGTAAAGCAGAGCTTCAAGTGAACATACATAAGTATGGATACACTATGTCAGTGTTTTTCAACCACTGAGTCGCAACTCATTTCCAAGCTGTGGGTTGCAAGCACACAAGGGAAATAAATATAAATGCTGTCATCATTTAAAAAAAGATGCTCCCCTTTCATGCATAAAGCATAACAATTACTATACTGCATAACAAATAATACTGTTTGTACATTTATACAGATATGACAACAGAGTAAGAGTACAGAATCAAAAAAGTCAAACAAATAAATGTAATGATCACTTACCTATTCCAATAAATGACATAAATCCAACAATAAGAAGAGGTGAGCCACTTACAAATACTCCAATAGCAAAATTAAAAAGAGGGGAGAGGAGAACGACTGTCCAGAAAAAAAAATTTAGCAAAGTCCATGGTCTCCTAGGTGGTTTGTATTGTGGCCCAGGAAATGTGCCTTCTTTTTCATAATGCTCCTGTAGAGTATCCTGTGGAAAAGGTTTCACAATTTCACTACGTGTGTTGATAAACTATGTGGGCCAACAATTACAGACATGATTTATAACGGTTGCCAGTAAACTATCAAAAGAATTTTGTTTAATAACCAAGTACTATGTATGGCATTAATAATCCTACTTTAACAATATTTTGTCATCTTCTATTTGGGAATGACTGCCTTTACAATAATAGTATTTTAAATGTTCTTCCTTCTACTATTTGACTCCCAAAGCAAGAATTACAATATGACCTCAAAAAAAATAAAATGCAACCTTTGCCCAATGTACAGAGTTCAATTATAATTTTGACCAGCTGCTTTGAAACTGAAATAAGGGTGGCTCATTTTCAGATAAGCCCATATTTCAACTGCATGTTCTGCAATGGAAACGTGAGCTCGCCATGGCAGATAGTCAAAATGAGAAAATGGCTCGCTGGCAGATAAAGAGGAATGCCTGATGTATAAACAACCACTAGAGTTAATGAAACCAAAATGTGGATGCTACTAGAAAAATTTTAAAAAATTCCATCATGGGGAATTTATTTTTTTAAATAAAAGAAACACACACAAACACACACACACACACACACTACCTTCTCTTGATAGAGTCTATGAAGCCAGGCAGCACATTCGGTCTCATTTTCAGGAATGTCTTCTAAAGGAAACCTCCTGCATTGAGATACAGAAACAAAACTAACATCAGTATATGAATAGTTCAAGCCCTTAATTATGAAATATAACAATATATACCAAAATTAAAAAAAGTAATTCTGTATATTACTGGGCATATTAGACATGGACAAAAATGTTTCCATAATTGTTGGGAAAGGACTGGGATTGGGGTGTTTCACAAGGGCATTTGTGCCTTTGAAAACAGTTAAGAAAAGTACTAGAAGCATAAAAAGCAAAATTACTTATTCTTGTCCAATTTACTTAATCAAAGATATGTACCTGTTGTATCAAAGACAGCCTAAGTAACTATGGTTAGGATTTATGTTAGTATTTTGTTTGGCACAAAAGATACTGCATTCAAAGATGCTGTTTTCACACCACAAGGATGTAATGTCAACCTTTAGGTTTTCATAATAACTGAGCTTCAGTATGACATGCACTCCTAACTGTAACCATACAAATTTATTAGACCTGGTTGCCCAATTAAGAATTAGTTTGATAGTAAATTAACAATAAAACAGATACAGAAAAAAATAAACAGTGGCACACTAAAACTCCTGAAATTAGAAACAAAAGTCAGTAACAATTCTAAAGAGCAGAAGAATTGTTTCCATTAAAAAAATTTGCACTTTAACACTGAATGGGCTCATATCTCCCCACTAGTTAAAAGAAGCTTAGGTTTATTGCGTTATTATTAAATAGAAAACAAATGCATTTTCTCACCTGACACACATATCTGCTTGATATTTCTTCCCATATAAAATTCCTAATAGGGAAGGATTCTTCTTGTCTCTAAAGTTAAGGGTTACATCATAGACAGCTGAAGCTACAGCAGAAAGAGAAAAGACATATTAAATGTGAAAACAGCACTTCAGGGCAATTGTTTATTTGACAAAGTGAACTTACTGAAGGATGATCATTAGAAGATAACATCAAACTTAATCACAAACAACAATGTGAGGTGGTTAAGACTTAAACAGTGTAACGTTCCTGCATCCATAAGCTCTGGGACATGGACTAAATTTAATGCATTGGGTTAAAGTAAAGAAGAGAAAGTCACAACTAACAATTTTTCAAACAGTTAGTCAATTCATTTTTGCATTCTTTTTCCTGCATAGATTTGAAGACAGGCTGATGTCATTTCCAGATAATATACTTTAAACTTGCAAAATTTCAAAACATCCCAACCTTGGAAATCTCAACAAGCAATGTTACTGCAATCAGCAGAAACAATACAAATTGTAAATTTACTTTTTGACCCAATTTCTCCCACATTACTACAAATGAATGGGATTTTAGTATGGGTGTTCAAAGAGTAATATGATCATTATGGACTACCTTTTTATCTTACAATGCACAAATAGCAAGTATATTTACTGACTAAATGCAGAACAAATAACTCTTTAAGCTTGGACTGCCACAATCATAATCAAACATTATTGCATCAGTACCACAAAAACGAAGACATATCAAGATTATTTAGGATGCTTTCATTTACTTCTCATTTATTAAATTTCTTTTAAAGCTGTTTTCAAAATACTTTTTAAAAGAAATGTGTCAATGAGTCATTTAGTCAGTTTTATGACATTATCTGTTGTTGTCAGATGTATATTTGCATCATTACTTACATGAAACATTAGATGGGTAATTTCAAAAGTAACTTAATGGACACATCTAATTAAACATACCTCAATTTACCAAACTTCTCACTCCCCCTTCCCCCCCATTTGTCCACAGTTCAAGGCTACCTTTGTGAAATTTAAATTCTTAATATATTATTTCAGATTTGCTCTAAAAACAGTTTTCTAGGTTGCTTGCAAGGTACTTCATAAATTATAAGTCATTTTCTACTGATATTGTCTGTGAATTGTGACTGACTCACGCACTGTTCAAGTATATACAGTATTGTTAGATGCTGCTTTGCCTTCTAAAAGCCAGTAAGTACAAAAATGAAGTATTCTATAATCAGTTTTGGCAGTGAGGTATGCTATTTTACTGAAGCAGCATCAGATTCTATACTAGTTCACACATTAGATATTGCACCATTCTGTCTTGCACTTCAAAGTAAAATTATAATCTGAACCACAAGAATTACCTCCACATTAGACAGATCCTCACATTACTTCATACAATTTAATTTGGAATAAACATACTGCTCCTTTCGTCAACAATGTTGACAAGTCAAAAAAATAAATAAATAAATCAGAAACAGCCACTCAGTCGCTCCTGGCCCTACCTATGTGTATCAGCATGAGGTGTCTTATGGATATTCTGGTTTTCTTCCCATATCTCAAAGACATGCAAATTAGGTTCATAATTATCCTTGATTGTGTGTGGATATGTGCATGACACTGCCATAAAATGGAGTGTTGCCCGTGACAGAAAACAGCTCTCCATGACCCAGAATTGGATATGCCAGTTAGAAAATGAATGGAAAGATTTAAAAATATCTGTAGTCATGCCCATTACATTCAAAGGATGAATACAATGGAGAACTAAGAAACTGCCCAGTAACTTAACAGTGGTTGGTGGATCCATGGTGCTGCCTGGCTAGCAATTTGCTACATATCTTCATTGTGCGTTTACTATACCAACATTTTTCAACCCACCCACCAGCCACTTTCAGGCAACTCACACACCCAACACTGTACTATACGCATTACAACCATCAAGCTCTTATTGACATTTATACCTCTCTGTATTAGTGGACTGTAAAATGAAACTCTGGATGGATTTCATTTTTGTAGCCATCCTTTACTCTTGTCATTGAGGGTAGGTGTGTGCACTATGCAAGGCAGGACAGGGAAAATAGGGATATGTCACATTGAGTATCACAATACACATGCTCTCATTCAAAGGATTCAAAGGCTTTTGGAGGATGCAGCTGGGAGGAACTGCTTTATTATTCACAATATCTCTAGAGAAAAGAAATGCTGGACTTGAACCCCTTGTTCCTGACCTATTTGCTGAAATTCTCAGTTGTTTCTTTAGACATTCATGTTTTCATAGTGGAGGAATGGTGTTCAAGAACTGGTGTATTCCATCAAGTGTCAGTGAGTGTTTGGGCTTCAGTTAAGGAGTTAAAGTGATCTTGTAAAACTAGGTTCTCAGGTTGATGTTTTTTCAAGTTACAAAATTCAGCTACTCAGGTTGAAACTGCTTGAGCCAGTCCTTCACATCCTTGTGTGCAGACCCCCCAATTGATACACCCATTTTATTTGGCAGTTTTCTGACTGTGTCGTCAATTAAAACAAAATTTGATCATCAAGTTTACTGTCCTTCTAAACACTTAATTAGTGAAAAGTTAGATCTTACAGAATCTTTCAGCTTCCCTCAATCTATTAGAGGTTCCACTTATGAACACAGGCATACATCAAACCTTGTTTTCTACTTTGATTTCTAAGTGTGTAATATCCAGTTGATTAATTCCATACACTGTGATCATAGTCTTACTATATGTGTTGTCAATCTCTAGTTACTTTTGTCCTTTTTTTATTTCCTAATTGTATTGTTTTCCTTCTCTTAAGTCTTCTGCTGCCAGTCACTTTTCTACTGCCTACATGGCTGCTCCCTACACTGGCATGATGAAATCAACACTCTGGTGATTTATTGACTCAATTATGTTTCAGCAGTCTAGATATTCTGAATTCGGCAGTTCCTCTCAAAATTAAAATGCAACTGCAATTTATGCAGCTCCCCATTAAATTAGGCAAACTTGTTGGAAGCCTGACAGAAAGCAGGAGGAGGACAGACTTCGAATATTTGAGAGGTTGACTGGTCTAACACCTGGACCCTGTTAGAACATCAAGAGCACAATTTTTCATCCGTGGTATTTCCAAAACCTGCCATAGGCTCAATTTCTATCCAGAACTGTTAATGGTGTACTGAGCCAATCCATGAAACTTAACAACGTTGTGTCTTCTTTGACCTGTGATGAGCTTTATAATTTCTTCATTAGTTAGATTGGCAATTTTATATCTCACATATTGCCTCCTCCTCATGGCCATCCATTTCTGTCATGCTCACCACTGTTTTAGTGAGTTTCAGTAACCGTCTTTCCCCTGCTTAACTTTGTATCTCACATGAAGCCATCGTCAAACCCTCTTGATATATTATGCCAGCGTATCTGTTAAAAGAGGAGTTTGAAATAATTGGCCCTAGTGTTTTGAAAATTATAAACAGCTTTTCAATAAAGGGGTTGGCTCCATCTTGCTTTTAACATACTGTACATACTGTAGTTGAACCCCTGTTTACAAAAGGGGAACCTTGACCTCTGAAGTAAGTTTCATCTTGGCTCAAAACTGTTGCATCTACTCAAAGTCCTTGAAAGAGATGTTTTTTTCTCAGATGCAGCAGTTATGCATTTATTTACTTAAAGAGCTTCTATAAAAAGCCAAATTTCCCCGAGGGGACAAATAAAGTTCTATCTACCTATCTTGATGAGTTTCATTCTGCAATCTGAATTTCATAGCATGGAATCAGCCCTGTTGCTAACATCCAATTCTGGGAAGTGTTTCATTTGGATTCTGCTAAATCTTAGTGGAGACTTTGATACAGTCGTTCATGACATTCTTATCATCAGCCTGAGCAGATACAGCTGCCATTCAGCAACTGCCCTGTGTTACTTTTGATAATTCATTATCTCCCACAACCCCTGTTATCTGCAAGGTACCTCAAGTGCCTATTCTGGGAAATATTGTTTTTTCTCTGAATAAGTCATCACACTGCAATATTCTAAAAGAAACTATAGCATCCCCTATCACTGCTGTGTAAACCATCCTTTACAACCTGATGATAAGGTTGCCATAACACCTCTTTTAAATTGCCTTGTGGGTAATAAATGTTAGAACAAATGCATTTTGTTCAGCTAACTGAATCTAACACCACATTTATCCTTTCCAGTCTTTTCACCTCCAACATTGGTAGTGTCATTAATCTGGGTCCACTAACCCTGCAAATTAGATCTCACATCAGAAATCTTGATGTCATTAATGATTCTTGTTTTAAATGTGATAAACAGATAACTGCTGTAATTAGCAGCTTTTTTTCAGCTCATGGTCATCAGAAATATTAAGCTTCTTTTACTTTTTTATTGATTTGACAAAACTTACTCATGCTTTTAAATTTTCCTCTCCCAGATTACTAATTACTCCCATTATTCTGATGAGGTATAGCAAGTAAAGTCCATTTTAAAAAAAATAAAGCAGCGCAAACGCTTCAGATGGGTATACAGTATGTGTGGATGTTAAAGCAGCTCCAGAGTGTTGAATGAATAATTGACTGATTGTGCATTTGCGTGCAGATTTATGTGGCTCGGTCAATTGCTTTGTTAGTGCTCTGGGGTCTGTAATCAGTGCCAACACACCTGAATTCCTAATAGTATAAAAGGAGCATGAGTGGGGAAACAGAGGAGGACAGCAAAGAAAGAGAAATGAGGTTAAAAGGAAGGAAAATAAAAGTAAAAAAAAAAGGCGGAATCTTAACATAGCCAGTGCTGAAGTACTGTAGAACGGAAAGGAGCCTGGGGAACTGTGGCCTGCAGGAGCAAGGATTAGGGTTCAGCACAGCACCTTACGGACATCGAAGAACTGGTGTCAAGGTCCCGAGCCTGGATTTTGAATGATTTTTAATCATCTTTATAGCATTACTATACAACACTGCTGATCTGTCTCCTGTAATATGGAGCCCTACAGCAATCTCTGGTTTTAAAATTATCCAAATTGCTTTTGTGAGAGTGCTGACTGGCACCAACAAAAAAAAAAATACATGACAATACAGTATTTCACCCTTATTAGTTTTTTTCATTGGCTCTCTGTGATACAATGTACATCAGTGTTATCCCATCACTGAAATTAGTGGACAGACAGCCCAGTAACCTGAACAACCTGCCAAGTAATTTATAGCAGCCATTCCAACAAAAGAAAGATTGATCGATCAATAAATTGAGTTTAAAAAATACATAAATAGGTAGACAAGAAAGTAAATAAATCAATAAACAAACAAACAGACACACTTTGGCCTGAACACACACTGGAATTATTATAAAGCAAGAAAAATTCTAATCAAAGAAAATATAAATTCTGACTCGGTTGTCACAATCACAGTGAGGCATTATACAGATATATTGTATAAAGGAGATTCAGTAGCATTTCTTGACAAACTTCTGCCGAGGGGAAGTAAAGGGATTACGACATCCAATCTTGAAGCTAATTGAATTAATTTATCAAAACAATGTGAATTTTCTAAGGGGAATACTACCACTGAGTTGTTCACGGCATTTCTTTGTATACTTTCACAGTGTTCCTTTTCATATTCCACCTTTCTTTATAGCAACTGGCTACAAAAATCACTCTCACTCTGTGCCAATAAACACTCAGCATTATGTACTTTCTCTGGCATTGCGTGGACAAACATATTAAAATTACACTGAGGAAATGGGAAAAAAAAGTTTATGCAATATAGCGAAGTTACCAGTTGTCGAATTTTAAAGAGCAAGTTATGTCTTGATGAGAATATGGTACAAAGAGAATGATTCAGAATAGCGTTTTTGAGTATTAGTAATTATTTAACTTTTACTGTTTTTTGTTGGTAGCCATCTATACAAGCGCATAATATGATGAGGTTCTGAGTTGATTTAAAATAAACTTTAAATTATTTTTAATCATCTATATAGCATTATCCATATACCACTTTTGGGATGGTCTTCTCTAATTTGAAGATCTGCAGGAATCTCTGGGTATCCACAGTCCATAATGAGAGGTGCAAATTCTCCTTTAACTCAGCTGAAGATATACACTGCATTCTGAATCCAGTGGCACAAGCTCACATTCAGCAGCATTAAGTAAGGACACCCAGTGGAGAGTGCACAGCCCAAGTGAGACCTTATTTGGTCACCATTCTACAAAAAAGTTATAGTAACACTAAAAGATGTACAGAATGGAGCAAATAAGTGCATTGAGGGACTGAGGGGCACAAACCTCTCCGATATGCTAAGGCAATTAAATCTGTTTAGTCTGAAGAAGAGAAGGCAGCAGCTTCTCCAACCCATACATTGTTAATTGTACTGTTCTCCATTCACATTACACTACAACTACTACTACCCCAAATCAAGAATAAAAGATTCTTGAACAATGTCACAGGACATCATATCTTTGATTGCTGGTAAAACATAGTTCTGAGCAGGCTTCAGCCACAGCGACACTCTTGTGAAAAGAATGGAGATAAATGCCATCAACTCAGAAAGGAAGAGGCAAGTTCATTGTACCACATGAAAGTCACTGAGAGAATAAAACTGAATAATAAAAAAGCAAGCGCTAACTTTTACAAGTAGCCAAAATTTACACCGGATTTTACAGACTCAAATCAAATGTATGTTTTTATTATATTATAGTAATAATAATAATAATAATAATAATAATAATAATAACAGCAGCTCACTACTCTGTCTCAAACCCAATACCTCTGAGTTATAAGGCATTCACACCATTCAAGCATACAGGTCAACTTCCTGTCAAGTGACATTTGAGTTTGGGTTTTTAACTCATTGACAGCAACATGTAAATCAAAATTTTTTTTTTTTTTTTTTAAGCTTTGGTTACATTCTTGAATAAAAGCGTAAATGTTTATTTGATATTTGGATTAAATTCTTCACACATTATACATTTCACAACATTATTAATATAGCATTGAAAAAGCTTCTGCTTTAGGTATGTGTTAAGCATTTCTTGCCTGGGATTTCCTTTCATCCTACACTTACCCAGATCTTTGTAGACATGGAACACACATGAAATGCATATATTCCAAATAATGATATACTGTATTATTTACCCTATACAAATCCAGTCACCTCAAAAGCAGATAAGGAGCCTTGGCTTGAGCTGAGAGAACTTGGGGGAATGGGATAACAGGCTGATTGCTGTTTGCGCTGATCAACACATTTACAAAACAAAAGACACACTGATGGAGAGGTGAGAAAGGATTTAAGGTGGGCTGGGATTACAAGTTTAATCTTTTTAAGTTTAAGGTTTTTTCATAGGCTTCAGGGATTCTAGTGTTAAGGCAAATAAAAATCCCTTTACTATTAACGGACTAATTTCCTTTTTTGAATAATAATAATGTTACAATTTTGGCAAAAGTTTTGTCAAACATAATTACAAAAGTATAATGTTCCATCATTTTAGAAGATCACAATAAGCACATTAAAAAGTGAAAGTTATTCCCAAATATATGACACATAACTCAACTATCTTTTTTACAAAAAAGACACTTAACTTTGGATTTAAATAGATAGGTGACCCTAATACTAAGAACTATATTTATTGTGGGAAACCCTTAGAAACATAAAACCTTTATTATAAAAGAAATTGTCCAATTCATATATCATATAGGAATCATTCATATGGGGTTTGTTCACTCATAATCACTGCTTTTAAATACAATTAAAATCGAATTTAAGAGATCTTATAATTTGAGATTGTTTAAATAGGTGTGTCCTGGAAGATCAGATGTACTTCAGGACCAAATAAAAAATAATAACTGAAACATATTTAAGGATTATTTAAACTTTTTATTGTAAGTCATTTAAGTTTTTTTTATTGAATAAGGTAGTTTTAGAGAGTATTTTTTTAATTTTAAAATAGTATAGATTTTTAATTGTTTGGTTTTTCTAATATATAAAAAGCTTCTTAGGGCTATTTGAGATTTAGTGTTCCTTATTTTTCCACTCTTATTAGTCTATTCTGATATTTATCTATTTATATATATATCAGTATACATGCATCTACTGTATCTCACTCTCACTATATATACACACACACAAACACACTAAGGGGGCTCTGCCACTTGCTCGCTTCACTCGCTAACCCCCAAGGATTGGTTTACCAGATATACAATTTAAAGAGATTGTTATTTTCATGGGAATTGTTACATATGAATTATTTTCAATTTTACTTTCGAACTTTTGTAAAAACAGTACTTGTCCTTTATTTCCGCCCCCGGCGTGGTTAAATCATTCTTGCAGGATGTACAACGTTGCTCTTGTTGTGAAGGAGGGGCGGCTGAACGCACGCTAAGGAGATGCCGTCGGATCATCTGCTATCTTTCTGCTGCTGCTGCTGGCGAGCTGCATGTTCTTTTTGTCACACTGCACTTCGATCATTTAAAAGCCTGTACAGCGGCTGTCCTTTTGCCACTTGATGTCTCTGCCGCTCACATTGTGAAGGGGGGGCTGAATGCACACTAAGGAGTTGCTGCTGTTGAGCTGCATTTTCTGCTTGTTTCGCTTTGCGTTGATCATTTCAAAGCCTGTACAGCAGCTGTCCCTTTTGCCACTTTGCGTCTCTGCCTCTCCCGTTATGAAAGGTGGGGGTTGGCTGAACGCTTGTTATTGATTTAAGAGCTGGGATCACATGATGTCTGTCTGCCAAAAGCATTCTAACAACTGCTTGGTTTGATGTCCGTGAACCTGTTTTAAATGTTGTCTCACTGCCTTGTCTCGCGTGACATTAAAGTGTCTCTCGTGGGATGTCAAATTATCTTCTGAGAAGATCACGTCTCGTCTCCCTCCCAGGATTTTTTTTTACCTGTTGGGGCCCATGGCCACCACCAAGGGGTGCTTAGGTGGTTACGGAACCATGGACTGCAGCACTTCCATCACACCAGGAAGTGCTGCCAGAACAGGAATTAGGTACACCCAGAGTGCTAGGTGGTGCAGGAAGGTCATCATGGAGCACCAGGAGCACATCCAGGTGAACTATAAAAGGGGCCACCTCACTCCATTCAGGGAGTCGGAAGGCAGAGAACAGAGCTTGTGGGAGAGGAGTGGAGGCAGCAGAGGAGATCAGACGGAGAAAGAAAAGAGAAGGAAGGAAAAGAAGGACTGTGAGCATTATTGGGGATTGGTGCATCATGTGGTACTGTATAAACCAAAGAAAAAAATTAAACGCGTGTGTTTTTGGGACTTCTGTGTCGAGGCTGATTCTCCAAACGTTTAATCATGATTAATCACAGATAATCACAGCAATCACATTGTTATGTGCAAAATACAATAATGAACTCAAAAGTAGTGTATTGCATGTATTTGGTTTGTAAACACTTCAAACAAATAAGGCGCTTTTTATCAGCAAAAAGCATACTAGCAGTTGAAATATTTCTTGTAAATCTCTTAAACATTAATGTAATCGAATCAAATATAAAACCAAAGCTATTTGCCACTGCCAGGGCATTAAAGTTTTATCTAGTTTGTTAAAGAAAAACAAGTTACCCTCAGAGTCCAGAGCCACGGATCATAGCATTATAACAGGCACCTTCCGAGCAACATCAAGTTAACATTTCTAAATCTATTTTCTTTTTTATCTGAACAGATACCAGCAAAAACATTTTCTTTTATCAGAGAGCAGCATAAACAGTCTATGTTCAGTAGCAGCTCTTTGAGGGCTAATATTTTTTCCAAAAAACTCAGTTTTCTGAAAAGTGCACAAAGCAATGGTTGCACACATAAATCAACATAAAACGTCTGTTGCTGCCTGTTGTGCCTGCTGTCGGTTTGCAGTTTGGCTGCCTGGCTGTCTTTATGAGACAGGTGAGCGGGGGTGGCAGTTACAGTGAGACGCAATATGGTTTGTACCTCCTGTCATCATAAGCGTCTGTCCTCCCATGCAAACGTTGCCATAGATGTATTAGCTACACGAACGTGTTCAGCACCACGATCAGCTGATGCCAGTACCTCACTTTCATTTTCGATCTACAGCTCCAGATCACTTGCATCAAAATCGGAGTCTGACAAATCAGAGTCCGATTCAGCGATAATACGAAAAAAGTCATCCACGGATTATTTTGCTTTGAGCATTCACTTTGGTATCTCTCCACATGCCATTTTAGAAGCTGTTTACTCTTTGCTACTCATGCAATAGCGCAGGGAATCGAGGTCAAATCAACAAAGCTAACTTTCTTTCTAGCAAAAGCATATCAAAAAGCACCTGTAACAAGATCACTGATCTCCATCGATCACTAGCGAGACTTAGGCTTTTAAAATAATAATGTTTTGTTAATATATTGTGACATGCATGTAGCTTGTGCTGCGCTGCGTGGGAGCAGAAAGGGCAAAATGCTGTGTAAGTAATGGGAGTAGTTGAAGGGCTTATGTTCTGTAAGGGGTGGACACACCACTTAGGAGATGTGTGACATGAGGAGTTAGGAGAAAAAGGAATGTGCGGCGGAAGGTGGTTTTGAGTAGGGAGTCAGGAGACCATACGTAGGAGTATTTGCAGTATAGAAAAAGACAGAATGTCAGTGGCAGGTATTGGTATTGGTTGGGAAAGTTTTATTTTATTGTTTTGGAGACCCAGATAACGGAGTATGAGACAGGACACCATTTGTTACAGAACAAAGACCCCAAGTAAAACACAGAAATCTCTAGTATCTCTGAGTGGCATTTGTTTATTACGCTGGTCACGACAATATTATATAACTTAATTTTGTTAATAGTATATTTATTTTTAATTAATTTTGTATATAAATATAAAATTCACTAAACTAATCTACTGTGTATCATTTTTAAAGTAGCTGTTCTGTTATGCAGTATTTTCTCTTATCAGTCATGGCCTTGGTCCTGACCCCTGATAGATAATCAAGGTTTTACTGTGTGTGTATACATACACACACACACATACACATAGGGAGCCAAAAAGAAGTACCACATTTCAAACCTTCAATCTACAAAAAAGCTGCAAGATAAAATCTATTTCATTATGACACAAGAAGGGGTTTACAAAATAGATTTTTTTCATTGTGTTTTAAAAACAATGTCTTTAAGGTGGAGGCCATCATTTTGTTGCAAACAGTGTTCTTGAGGGTTTCAAGGTTTTGAGGTTGGTGTGTGTATACCTTCGACTTGAGATATCAAATCCATTTCTTCTAATTGGGGCCACAAAAAGTTCTCTAGCATTGAAATTTAACATTCTGAAGTGACGGTGACAGTTGTTCACCCCCACTCAAAAAATTAAGGGCCTACAATGCCACATTCTGCAACAGCGCACCAAACTGTAACACACTCACTGTGCAGGGATCTCTGATGAAGTTCACAAGGGTTGGTTTCAGCCCAGTACCATAAGTTTTGCTTATTTACACAACCATTCAAATGGAAATGTGCCTTGTCGCTGCACATGACAATGGCATCTTTATAAATAGTTTGCAGGGTGAGCCAAAATGAAATACCACATTTCTTGATTGGCTGTTTAGATATTTTACTTAAGAAGCAGTAGAACAGGTGTACCTAATAAAGTCGGCAGTGTGTGTGTGTGTGTGTGTATGTATGAGGGAGTGAGGATCCAAATTAGAAGTAGTGTTGGGGTAACAGACAAGATTCTAGTTAGAGTAGGTTTGCACCAGGGGACGTCTTTATGACCTTACCTCTTTGATCTGGTTATGTCTATGTTGACTGAAGGGATAACAGAAATCAAGTCCCCTGGTGTATGTTTTTCACTGAAGGCATTGTGTCGAGTAGCACCAAAAAAGAAGGAGTGGAGAGGAAGCTGGAAGAATGATAGAGGGTTGAAGATGAACAGGAAAAAGAGGATATTTGAGGTATAATTATGATCAGGATTCAGAAATTAGTCTGATGAGAGAGCTATTGAAAAGAATGGATACATTTAAATATCTATGATCAGATGGATGGAGATTAAACTCAGAGAGAACCCATAGAGTGTGGATGGAATAAATGAAAAATGGTAACAGGAGTATTGTGTGATTGAAGAATCAAGGCAAGGGTTAAAGATAAAGATAAACTTTTTATGACAGTGATAAGACCGCCAATGATGTATGGGGTTAGGACATGGACAGTAAAGGGAGTATAGGAGGAGATGTTGTATGTTTGAGAAATTAGAATATTGAGATGGATGTGTGGACTTACAAAGACGGTAGGGGTGGGCGGTATGACCAAAATTCTATATCACGGCATTTTTCTAAATTATCCCGGGTTCACAGTATTCAATGGTATTTTTTCCCCCATGCATGAGTGGATGTTAACCACATTTTCCACTGCAATTACTGGCTAAGAATAACCTATTCCACTGTCAAGAGTATTGTACATTGTACAAAAAAAAATTTTAATGTGCACACAAGTATTAATACAGTTTTGCATTGCCCCATAAAGTGATAGTTTTCAAGGGGGTGGCACTAATGGAGAAGGTATCACATTGCATGACAGATGCAGTCAAAATATAGAACCCTTTTATTGAACAAATTTTGCAAAAACAAACTATAATTTTGACAACATCTTTTCAACCACACAAAGAGGCATTTAGACTTAGTAAAATATCCAGAAGTGCTTGTCAAAAATTGCATTGCACCGAATATGTCTTAGAAAAGGAATAAATAGTAAATATTTTTTGTAAACCAACTACACTTTCTGTTAATGTTAACAATCTCCACTGACACGTTAAAGTGACTTTTTAAACAACTTTATCATCATTAAACTGCATAATATTTAAACTAATAAATAATAACAATAAAATAAATAATAGTATTATTACTGATAGTTGCACTATTACTTCAAGACTTCAAGCCCAGGTGCATTACACAGTATTCACCAAATTAAAATAAAATAAAACAAGTGCAACTTGGTGATGACATCTTTACCAACTGAACCATCATTTAGGCAAACTGCATTAATATGGACCTTGCTTCAAGCTAAGCTATACTGGGAAGAAAAAAACAAACTATATGTCGAGAACAAAGTCAACATTTCCACTTTATTCTCGCCATTTATGTTGAGATTAAAGTCGACATTTCCACTTTATTCTCATAGTTTACTTCATAATTAAAGTAGAATGTCGTAAACTAAACTTCTGAATAAAATCAATGTTTAATCAATTACTTAATTTACCCCGTCATAAATCAATGCAGCACATTAAATGCTTTGTGTTACGTTCCCCGACCCAGTGGTTAATCACTACGCTTCTTAAACTGACTTCCTTCGCACTAAGAGAAGACAACAATCATCATACAGAATCCATTCACTTCATGATATTCCTGCTTTCTGAAAATTTAGAATGCTAAGATAAATACTTGATATCATTTTCATGATGAAATGCATTAAAGCAGGTATTACACATGCAAGGTAGTGAGGCGGTAGTGCTGCTCCCTCGTAGTAAGGGGTCCCCAGGTGTATGTTCAGTGTAGAGTACTTTATGGAAGGTGTGACGAGGCTCCAAAAAACTGGATGTATGAATAGCTATCGCACAGGTTTAACTTAAATATTGTGCAAATGCTGGGTTTCTGATCTGCTGGTCAGAGATACAAACACAGAATTCAATGCATGTTCTTCTGAGCGGGCTACCTTTATTGCATGCATGCTGTCTCTATCTGACGTACTAAAACCCCAGTTCCTTTTTCCTTCCTTCCTTCCTTTTTCTTTCACCACATAACCAATCACCACACGATAAACGTCTTTGTGAAATTAAAACTAGTTATAAACTTAGCCCACGGAGTGTTCAGAACTTTAAAAATATATTCGTTATACATGTTTAATTACGCCATCCATTCAGAGTTGCGTCCATCTCTGAACGAGTCTCCAGCACATCGCAGGATGAATACAAGCAACACATACACTAGCAGGGTCAATATAGCACAACAAAACCCCACATCCTACATGACTTTGAAAGGAAACTGAAGCACGCCGAGTAAACCCACCAGAAAAACATGCAAATGCAAGGCAGGCACGCCGCCATGCCCCCATATGATTAATGCATGCTTTAATGCATTTCACCATGAAAATGATATTAAGTATTTATTGTAGCATTCTAAATGTTCAGAGAGCAGGAAGATCATGAAGTGAATGTATTCTGTGCGGCGATCGCTGCCGGCGCCTCCTTTAGTGCAAGAAGAAGTCAGTTTAAGAATCACTTAACACAAAGCATTTAATGTGCTATATAATTTATGACGGGGTTTGAGAAAATCTAGTAAATTAAATATTCATTTTACGATGAAGTTTAGTTTACGATGGTCTACTTTAATGACAAATTACGAGAATAAAGTCAACATGTCGTCACACTATTACACAGTACCCAGGTACATTACACTGTATTGAAAACAAATAAAACAAGTACAACTTGGCTTGCAGTATTGTCCAGTAGTATAGAAACAGTATTTACACATCTGACCTTTTAAAACTAAAGTTATCTCCAGGTGACGGATGCGACTCCTTTTTTTCGGCAAAAGTTCTTCTGTTCATCATGTTCAACTTTAGTTTTAGTTAAGTTTTGGAATGCTCTCTGTCCATTTTCACCGCGCGGCATACCTATGCTACTGCCCACTATTTGGTGGTGTAGCAGTGAAAAAGAGCCCTAGTGCAACAAATCTGTGTTTAGCGGTGTAGCAGTGAAAAAGGTCCCCACTTGAATAGTTTCCCGCTGCACCACGTTCCGAACGTCGTTTAGGCAATTTAAACCGATGTTGCGGTATAAGAAAAATCCATATCATAAAAAAAATAAAAAACGGTTTTCGGTATGAACCGGTATACCGCCCAGCACTAAAAGACGGACAGAATAAGAAATTAGTTATTCAGGGGTACAAACAACGTAACAGTGATATCTAAAAAAAGTACAGGAAAGTAAACTGAAGTGGCATGAAATGTGATGATACAGACAATGAATATGTAGACAAAGGAGTGATGGGAATGGGAGTACAGCAGAAGAGAAGGGGAGGCCAAAACAGAGATGAATAAAATGAAAGAAGATCTGAAAGAAAAGGGTCTGACTGGGGAGGAGATAGAGAAGCTGTATGGTGAGGGTTGGTAAAACACAACAACCCCACAGAGAAGTATAAAAAGATGAAAATTTTATTGAATTATTATAAATTATTTATTAACTAATTTATTGCATATTTACTTATTAAACAATCTGCAAATAATCTGTTAATAACAATTTATAGGATTTCAAAATTCATAACTTCCACTTAAATATACCTATTTTTCTGTGTTTTCATAAATAAATTCAAAAAACTATTACCTGTTCCCCTGAGACACTGCACAGTAGTAGTGAACCCTTTGGTCCTGGGCAGCAAATGGTACTTTAGTTTAGGCAAACCCTTTGATTCAGCAACTTGCATACTAATCTGATGTTTTTTCTCTGTAAAGCGAGTACCTTCACAGTACAAAAGGAACTAAAAGTAAAAAAGGAAAAAAATTAAACCCTTAACAGAATTATAGAAAGCCTTTTCAACTAGTTTATAATTTTTATAATTAATTTAAATATGTGAAAATAAGCTTTTTGTCAAGAGCTTACGTTTATGAACAATTACTCTGTGATGGCTTAAATTGAAAATTGCACACAAAAGTATAAAAAAAATGTTGAAAAATGAAAAGCTATTAACTACAATTATCTTGTTTATACAAAAGATAATGAAAGAGTAGTTATCATTAGTAGTTACCACTGAAAAAGACTTAGTGCTAAAATAAAATGTAAAAAAATATTTAAAAGTAAAAATTAGCTGCATAATTTCTTCAATGTACCCTGCACATAAAAATATACTGAAGAGGTAGAAATCAAATGCGTTTTCCAAAAACAATTAAGATAGCTAGATAGCTAGATAAGATAGATACTTTATTAATTCCAAGGGGAAATTCACATACTCCAGCAGCAACATACTGATAAAAAACAATATTAATTAAAGAGTGATAAAAATGCAGGTAAAACAGACGATAACTTTGTATAATGTTAACTTACTTTACATTTAACTTAATTACATTTTTTAATTAGAAAAAGTTGACTACTGATATGCTGCTGAAAATTTAAGTATTGCTTAATTCAGACGATACTGAACATTTGAATGATTCAGAAAACAGTTTATTAAAATCCAAAAATGTAATTTACATATACTTAAATAAAAAAGGTCAGTGTAGTACCTACCCACATGCATTCTGGATAGTCTACAAGATTTTTGAGTCCTTGAACCACTGTGTCTCTATCCTCTTCCCATTTCCTCTTACAAAATACTATTTCCAAGAAGTACCAGGTCCATCCAATTAATGGCACTTTCAATAGTTCGTGCTTTGCAAGAACCTTTGAACTCTAATAACAATTTAAAAGGACAAAAATATAACAATGTATTTTTAGATATGTACCTCTCACAAATGCCATCTTCTGATAAATGACCAAAATTAAACCAAAACAAATGAAAAAATGTCAAACTGTAACAGATTACTTATTTGACTGAGAAAATGGACAGCATATTATTTATTTTCTAGCATGTTATGACACTGCATTTGAATCAAATGCTTATTGTGTATGCTAACCATATTTACACAATGGCTATATATATATATATATATATATATATATATATATATATATATACATACATACATACATACATACATACATCATATACTGTATACATACACACTTATGCACTAAAAGAACATACAACTTCTGTATTTATAATTGTAAAATTGAGCATCTAAACTATGAAGTAACATTTACAGTATATTACTGATATATAATAGTTACAAGACTAACCCCTAACACTCCAAATCGCTCACAAATGGTCCATCCACAGAGGAAATCAATTTCAAAGTTATGATTAAGGATGATGAGGACATGTTCTTTTCCAAATTGATCCACGGTTTCTTTTTCAGTGAAGAGAGTACATTCTGTACCTGACCACCACTCCAATAACATCACCAGTTCTATGGAAAATAATTAAATAAATTAATACCCATGTCACACTAAAGTTTTCAATGCTACATACAGTAAATACACTCACAATGTTAGAATATTTAAAACCATTGTAGCAATAATTATTGGAGGTTTAAAAGTTCAGGTGTTCATGCTACACCATTTGTTTTAAAGCCCAAGTTACTAAATTAACAATTCTCTCAGGATATAGTAAAATTAATTGTTTAAAAAAAACTTGCAATGCACTCATACATACTATATAAGAACTGATAAAATGAATAACAGATCTATAGCAAAAACTACATGCAAGAAAGAAATTTAATACAATTATATGGCAGCTGAATTTAAAAAGTTCTTACAAAACTAAGAACTTTACAAAATAGATTAAACTTTATTAGGTACCCATTCAATCTAACCCTTCAGTTGTTTTGCTGCTATGAACACCCAGAATTTTAAATTCTTGCTCATATGGTATCAGATAATATGCAAGACTTCCCATGCATTTTGATGCATATATTATACTTAAACCAACATGATTTTTCTATAATATCTGGGTTTCTCAGTTTGTCCTTTGGCTCTGATTGATAGCAGCTTATATATTTTTCAGAGAATGTCCTAAGGAAATATTATGAGTCGCCTTTAAGGGTGTTCCATGCACTTATACCAGGAGGATGCTTGCCCGCTACATACTTCTCATAGTGTCGTCCTGCAGTTGCCCTGGCATGTACATGTCAATTGTCAATGCAGGTTTTCTTAGTTTTTTGACAGCACTTGTTTATTATCACAGCACCTACCTTCAATTTCAGTTCCACATTACCCAGTAAATTTCAAGTAATTATACTAGGTTTTGACCAGGGAACTGTTGCTTTTTGTCTGTGCACTGCGTCAGTTCACGTGAGCCGCTTGGTGTTCATGCATCGAAGGTTCCCAGCTGTGCTGGTGCCATCTCGTGTGATGTCCAAGGCTGTATGTAATGTTAGCTAAGACCCGGCACTTAAAAGTTTCTCTCGCAGTTTCGCTGAGTTTGTGCCAAACACCACCCTGACCATCATCTTCCTCTGCATAAGCACAGTCCTTCACCCGTGAATATTTAGCGGCAGTGTTTCTATTGGATTGCCGCTGACGGACGGCCTTATATGGGCAGGCACTAGTGATGTGTCGTTCGCGAATGTGCTGGCTCTAAGAGCCGATGCTTTGAAGTAAACGAGAGGAGCCAATGCTTGTCGAGCAGAGCTGAAGCTTCAGCTGCTCCTGCTTAGCTCTGCTGAAATCCATTCGGCAGGGGCGAGACTTTATTTATATTGGCACACAGAACATTGCCTCATAATGCCGACTCGTTCACGAATGACACATCGGACTAGGATCGTACTACAGTAATCCCTCGCTATATCGCGCTTCGACTTTCACGGCTTCACTCTATCGCGGATTTTAAATGTAAGCACATCTAAATATATATCACAGATTTTTTGCTGGTTCGTGGATTTCTGCGGACAATGGGTCTTTTAATTTATGCTACACGCTTCCTCAGTTTGTTTGCCATGTTGATTTCATACAAGGGACGCTATTGGCGGATGGCTTAGAAGCTACCCAATCAGAGCATGTATTACATATTAACTAAAACTCCTCAGTGCTATAAGATATGCATCCTGCGCGGTGCTCGATTGTTTGCTCGTCTCTGCCTCTATCTCACCCTCTCTGACATTCTCTGCGCCTAATGGAGGGGCTGTGAACAGAGGTGCTGTTTGCACAGAAGCTGTTTGCCTAGTGGATACGGACGCACCTCTAAGAAATGCCGCTTTATTGCGGTGCTTCCAAAAGAACACTTCTTGATTTTTTGATGGTTTGCATTAATCTCGCTCTCTCTCTCTCTCTGACGTTCTCTGCGCCTCACGGAGGAGATGTGAGCAGAGGGGCTGTTTGCACAGAGACTGTTTGCTTAGAAGATACTGACGCTCCTCTAAAATTAAAAGCACACGTATTGATTTTTTGACTGTTTGCTTTTCTTTACGAGCGCTCTCTCTCTCTCTCTCTCTCAGAAATTCTCTGCTCCTGAAGAGAAGATGATCTATTTGCATTCTTTTAATTGTGAGAAAGAACTGTCATCTCTGTCTTGTCATGGAGCACAGTTTAAACTTTTGACTAAAGGGTGTTATTTCATGTCTAGAGGGCTCTAATAACGTTAACAGTGTGGGAGAGTTTATAAGGGCTTAAAATATATAAAAATAACTACACAAACATATGGTTTCTACTTTGCGGATTTTCATCTATCGCGGGGGGT